>NC_051156.1:223277963-223355463 GCF_013339745.2 Dermacentor silvarum
ACCACACCATTTGTCGGTTAGACTAGAGTTAGCTGACCTTTTGGTGTGAAAGCTTGCATAGGTGCACGGGTGGCTGCTGTTAACAGCAAACTAGAAACGACACGCAGACGAAAACGTAGCGATTGTTTCACAGTATCCACCCTTGTTCAAAACCGGCATGATTCTGCCACCGCATAATAGCAAGACGCAGTAGTAAAACTTCTTTTCACACTTCCTGCAAATGGAGATTGCGAATGCACTTATTTCATCCGGAAAAAATGAGAAAGAAAGAAAAAAAAGAAAGGCTAAGTCAGAACATAAGATGCGACAGCATACGTAGAATGGGATGATTTTGACAGCTGCGCGCGTGAATAACCAATTTTGCACACTCGCATTTATCGAAGTGGCGTTTCTATACCTCATATCTTTTTCTAACTTGCGATTTCGTCCACACTGCGACGCGCTTGCGTACGGTCAAAACACCTCTGTTAGACGCAAACGCTCCGGAACTGGTGGTTACCTTTGGCGAGTGCATTTGCTAATTATTCGCTGGGGAGACAAATATCGTTTTGGTAATGTTAGCAGCCGACACGTGTGAAGTAGTTTAAAACACCATACTTCCGGCTCCTCCTTTTCACATATGGGGATGTACAAAGTACACGAATTTTTGTTTTTAGCGTTCCTATTTCTAGCCCGTCTTTCTGCCGACAATGACGTGCTGCCAGCCACTTTCCCGTTCTCATGCCAACCAGTCATTCTGTCGAGCCTTGCCGCCTATTTCCAGCATCAATTCTTGTTTCCATGCCAACTGATCCTCCTTCGCGTCCTTGTCTTCCATCTCCCTCGCACGTGTTGTCTCCGTCGGTCCCAGCGACATCGCAACAATCGACCAACAAGAAACGTCTGTTTTGCAAAGCCCCACTTCCGCAAAAGTGCTTCAAATGCTGCTAGGCGGTCGCACTTTCTCAAAAGGAGAAGCAGTGCACGATACTTATGCTCTCTGCACGGCTGCAGCCTTAGACCGACGAGTCCATATGGCGTAAAATTTGTATTGTGCACTGTAGTGGCAAACGTTCTCTGTTGTAAACGCACTCAATTCGTAATACTGTATATTGCAAGCTCACATGGTATGCCCGTACATTCTGAACATGCTGCGACCGTAGTGTCCCACCAAGCTGCAAGATATGACGTTAGAAGAATAGTACCTGCCCGCTACCCAACTAGCAGTTTGACAGCAACGGTGCGTTAATGTGTGAACCAAAATGAAAGCCAGCACCACTCAGTGATGTCAGTGCACTAACGCGCGGCACTGTGGGACTTCGGAGCCGTAGCGTGATCACGTGCATGTTTCATTTTCTTCGACGGTTGCCGACAAGTGTTGGTTCTTTCTAGAGAATGATCTTAATATAATTTTCTTTACTTTTGAGAATAATGATAAGAGTGCTTCTTATGCTCCCTACAATGTTAAGAATTGCCTTCTGAGCGATGGAATAACCATAATCTGGCAGGGTTGTCACATCGACAACAACTGCGTGAAAAGCAGTTCTCTGCGGAACCATATCGCTTATTATCAAAAGCCCTAACATTCAAAATGTTCTAGGAGCTCGAAATAAGGTGTTGAAATGATAATGTGTTGTAGTGAGTCAGTTGGTTATGTGACATGATACAGTGTTCCATCATGCTGCGACAAACTTGCGGGATGTCGATGAAAGACTGGGTCAATGGCGACTGAATTCGAGACTCGTTTAAGGCTGTCCCTAAAGCACTAAGGTGTCAAAGGCCGATTCTGAGATGGTTCTACCATTTCAGAAAAAAAAAAAAAGGTTGAGGCTCTATCATAATTGGCACGAAGGTCTCTTGAGGCAAAGGAAACGCGGACGGCGTTCTGATGAGCTATAAGTGTTTTTTTATAATTTTTTTTCATTCGTTCACCAATAAGGTGAAATTATATTTAACTAGTACTCCAATTTCCTACAAAGGCTGATTGATTATGAATAGTTCAAAGCTCATGCGTGTTTACAGAATCTTTGAAGACCATACTACACTTGCAGCGCGAGTTGCGCTTGGAGCTGCGGCACATTCTCGCCCCGTGGAGAAGCATCACCTGCTCGAAGCGCACTATACGAAAGCATGGCTGGTGTTTCTTAGGTACACAGACCTTAATAAATAGCTTTATTGTGTACCTTTGTGAGTGTATGCTCTGTTTATGTGTTTATGTGATCACTGTTTTCCATAATTATCACCCAACAGTTGGAGTAACATGCCAGGTAAGCCTGCCTGATATCTCTCGCACACAATAATCTTTTTCTTCTCGCATTGTAGTAAATCTCAAATCATAGCAAGAAAGCTGCCGCATAAATACTTGAATAAGAAAAAAATTCTACGCATTGATCGATGTTCAGAAGGCTGTATAACTTTAGGAAGAAAATTTCGAGTGTCACTCTAATCAGCAACCGCTAATTGTCGCCGCAAGATATAATGGGTGACATCACTAAGGAAAAGTTGAAGCCGTCACCCTTGAGCGAGCATAATGGCGGCTCTGTATATAAGGATGTTACTGAGTGAGTGAGTGAGTGAGTGAGTGAGTGAGTGAGTGAGTGAGTGAGTGAGTGAGTGAGTGAGTGAGTGAGTGAGTGAGTGAGTGAGTGAGTGAGTGAGTGAGTGAGTGAGTGAGTGAGTGAGTGAGTGAGTGAGTGAGTGAGTGAGTGAGTGAGTGAGTGAGTGAGTGAGTGAGTGAGTGAGTGAGTGAGTGAGTGAGTGAGTGAGTGAGTGAGTGAGTGAGTGAGTGAGTGAGTGAGTGAGTGAGTGAGTGAGTGAGTGAGTGAGTGAGTGAGTGAGTGAGTGTTCAGAGGGGGTTATCCCTGCCTTATCTCGTCTGATACAAGCGTTTTGGCTGCCTCATGCTATACTAACTACATCCACTTGCTATATAGCCACAAGTTGTACACTCCTTGAAATGTAGGGGGGTTGTGCAGAGGTCGTGCTAACGCCTTCCACAAGTTTCATCCGCTTCGGAGAAGGGCGTGTACAGAAGCGCCATGGCGCCAAGGCCGTCGCGGGCACAAAAGGAAGAGCGAAGATGAAACAAACGCGCGAATAGCAGCTCCGCCCCTTTTCGAACGTCTTCAGCCGCGACGTTAAGCAACACGCTTCGACGCGTCGGCGAGTGCAGCGCCGTCGCTATTTCGAAATCATGCGCATATATTTTCTTCCTTAACACACTGCCAAAGTATGGCATTTGCTCAGACACACTACGTGACCAATTTACCAACTCAAACGATGCACCGTCTAAGGAAGTAACGAGGTGTCAATCATTCGTCGTATGCGGATCCACAATAACTTGTAGGGTTTATGCCCAAAGCTAGAGCTTCACCTACGAGACAGCTACGAGGACTTTGGTTGATTTACCACTACTTAATATAGTCCGGCGTAACGCGGGCGCGCACCACGCGCGGTGCATGTTACGCTCCGGCGAGCTACTGAGCGACGCCTCTCTGACACCCGTCGCAGGATGGAGTACGCATCTTGCGGCCACCTCCGTAACAAAGCGTAACCCTCTTTTTTTATTTTATTTTATTGCGTCGTCTTGCGAAGAAAAAAAAAAAAAACCTTCATCTCAGCGATGGCACGCCAGCAGTGCTTCAAAGTGGAGGCACGAGAAGCGACCGGGTCAGCGCGGTATCAATAGCCGGCAGAACAGGGACGATCATTCGGCGTGCACGGACGGTGGCTCGCCTGTGCTCACGCGATCGGATGCTGGCTCATTTCTTCGTTCCTGATGCTGAGGCGCCCTAACCGCGAAAGGGTTCTGCGGCGTCCGGGAAAAGACGGTCACCGGTCGCGACGCTTTTGTTGCGATGACGGAAGCCCTCCGTTTCCAAAGGACGCCGGCATATTTGCCTGGCGCTGCCGCCGGCCGTGAGAAAAAAAGGGCCCGACTCGTCGCCGCCCGGATTGCCTCGGGCTAACGACGGCCGCTCTCGTCAACGCCGAACCTTCGATAACGGAGCTCGTGCACTCCTCAGTTTCACTTGCACAGTATACCGTGCAACAGAAGATAATCCAGCAACTGATTTACTACGCTACCGCCTGTGTTGTTTTTGCAGCCGATTTGTGGCTTTGACTCGCCTCGCTGCCTCCGGACTTAATTGTCGGCTGCTTCGCATGTCACAGCATTTTCCGCACTGAGAAAAGTCGAATAATTACTCGGCTTCAGCATTGAACCTAGCATTGAATTTTTCATAGTTCGATTGTTTTCATGGCTGCGGGCAACGACTGCTAGGAAATTCAACGTTTTCGCCCCGTAAACTTTTGAGGCCGGCTGTACGTGTGTGTTAGCGCCGCTGCTGACGCACTGTGGCGCAAGAACTGACTCACTGCGACAACCAACGATGCACTTCTCGAAGTACCAGCCAGACACTAAACGAGCAACGAGAACGTATTTCATGCTGGCGTATCTTCGCAGTGGCATTTTCCGGCACCGGCACGTAGGCATGCTCGATGATAGCGCTGTAATTCCCTGCCGGAAGGTGCTCCATGTGATTACTGACAAAAGCAAATAAATCATTGCAGGAATATTGGCCATGTTAACGGCGTGATCACGGTGGGGCGTAATGTGGAAGTGCCACCGACCGAAAATCTAAATAAATACATTCAGTCTCGTTACCGCGTTACGAATATTTATTTTGTGAATCTGCAGTCTCTCATGGACCCAATTGACACTGAATTCTCAAGGCAGTAAAACCTTGTTATAATTATGAGAGCTTGTACTCATCCTGCCGAACAGCTGCTGCAACATCGCAACGGAACAATTCAGTAGAAGTGGAGAAGAAGTGGTGGCGGACCAGCTATAGCTGGAGCTTGGAACCGGGATTTGTGAGCTTATAGTGAAGCTGAATAACATGCGGTCGAAGGGAGGAGATGCCCCGATCATGATTTTATTTCCACAGTCAACGATGCATATGGGGTATATTTTTCTGGTGTGACGAAGACAGCTACTGTGAAAACAAAGGAAAGAAAATAAAAGAGGAGTATAATGACGGAGATGCTAGAGAGGAGAGAATATACAGCTTCAGTCAAATTCGTAACAAAACAGGTTGCGCTAACAGTCAACGTCCCATGCATACAGCTCGCTTTTTTTTTTTTTTTGTTGTTGTTGAAGTACACGCAGGCCAACCAGTCCCACAGTAAATCATCCACCATCTTCAGGTGCGTTGTCGCTGATAAATATGATGCGCCATTCACTGCTCACCCTGGAGCACGTGTATCGCACAAGCCTAGCACTGCACAACACAGTTTCCGGGCTACTGTTAGCAGCTAATGACTGCTGCTTGCTTGTGTAAATATCTAGAAATTTTGCGTAGGTTAAAGCAAAAACTGATAGCAAGGAAACGTAGGCGATAGGATGTGTGGAAAAGTCAATACTACTTAACCTATTCGTATGAGGGTTCACTGAACACCTGACAACTGACACCAGCTTCAACCTTAAGAATTGCATCATCATCATCATAATTTATTTATTTATTTATTATACCCTTAAAGGCCCTTGCGAGTATTGCTTGAGTGAAGCAGTGCAGACTACTTTACGGACGTCGTTCATACAGCGGGTGACCACAAATCTTTCTTTCTTTTTTTCTTGTTTCTCCAGTTCATCTCTCTTGTATAAAGGGGCGGAAATTGGTGCACGAAATCGCAGTAATTGCCCCATCCGAGACCGTACTTTCCTGTTTCCTTCGCAACAAATAGAACTTAATGTCGGCCGTGTAGAAAGTGCGAGTTCGATGAAGCGAGAGAAATCCATTAAGCTGAGCTTCGCGCACTGCCAGCACGTAGCACGCGAAGCAAGATTTCTTTATGTTGGGAAAAGCGAAAAAATGAGTATTTTGTTTAAGACTTAGCGGTTACACCAATCCTGACCGCCCGCCAAAAGCGTCCCTGTATGAGGATTCGAGCGGAACGCCTGGACGGCTTTTTAAGGGGAATAACGTTTTTCTTGGTCCAGGAAAGGTAACATGGAAACATGCATGCCTGGAAATGGTCCAGGTCCTGAGGCGAACTATTAAAGAAGAGAAATGTAGCTTCGCCGGGAAGCAGCCGCGTTAGAAAAAAGGATAGTGCCACGGAAGTGCCTCTGGCGTTGTCGCGGCTGGCGAACCAAACACACCAAACAGTATCTCGCATCCTGTTTCTGTCACCATATCGGTTTCACATTTCCGCTGTATGGCAGCACATATGCTCACCGGTGTTTCCAGATTGAGTCTTTTCTTCATGCCATATACATTGAAGTAAACAGCTTGCTTTGGTCTCTCTGTCTCTCTTTCTCTAATCTATTTTTCTTTTGCCATTGAGGTAGTGCATGCGTGTCATAAAATGACGCAGCCAAAGACAACGTGGCGGTCGCTGTCACAGCATTTAGAAGAGGGGGTGGTTTGGTCTGCTATCGCAAGCACGAAGCATCGCTAATGCCTCGCACGGTCAGGACGACTGGCGGAATTTCGTTGATTGGCTGGCCACTGACTGCTCCGTTTATCTTTCCTGCCTTATAATTTCTGGCCTGTGATAGAACTTACGTGGTACGCTGGGAAAACTCGTTTCTGGCTACTCCACAGTGGGCGACCAGTTAAAATTAGATATGCAGGGTGGAGCGCCACTACAAGCGTCGCTGCATTCGTTGCGCTGAATTTCACGGCCCTTTGCACACTGTATCATAGCGCTTCGTTTTCGTCTCCGCGCAGCCTTGAAGACAGTGGCCAAGACAGACATAGTCCTCCAGTTCCATTCTGCCGAGGTTGCACGGACCCAAAACAGTGACTACACGCGGGGATGCCGCGAAGGCGCGACCGTGTTTTAATTATGCTCAAAGCCGGGCGCACATTCCGCGCCCAGATTGCGTGCGTGCTGCCGCGCGCGCCCTCGCCGCTGCTCTTGGCTGGTCTCCAGAAGGACGGGCTTTGTCTTTAGCGGCAACGCAGCGCGCGCTCATTAGCGTCGGCGGGGCAGCTCATAACGGGAATCGATCGCCATCCACTGTAGCTAACTGAAGTTGCCGACCTCAGGCCAGAGGGCCTCTCGCGTGCTGACAGGCTGCGGGCGCGCACAAACGGACACGCGTGTCCTCCGAGCACGCGCATGCGCGTGCCGGCATCTTGTACATACTGGTGCTTCAATTGCGTGAGCGCACGCTTCGCGAATTAACACGGGGCTTTAACGAGCCACGACGAGCTGCTGACAGTGGCCTTCGCTGACGTATGTCATAGAAGAGGAGCCTTCGCGATTTATTACGCGATGACAATACTGTCGGTAGCGGTCTCGTTAATATATCGCACCATCGGGATCCTAAACTTTATAATCCAATTAAGGACAACGCGACGTCTAGCTGCCTCTGATACGACAGCGCTTCCTGAACGTGCAAGAATGATAAACGGCTATATAGCTATGACTTCGCACGTGAGAGCGGTCCACATAATCTAGCATACAAAATTCACGAAGCTCGTTCGTTCGTACGTGCTCTTTCCCATTGCCGCCTCCGTTACGGTCAGCGTCGGGATTGGCGAGAATTTGCTCTTACGAACAATTCTAGCTAAAGAGATTTTGTGCGTACTATATGCTGTCGTTTCATGTAACCAGCGTCCGCACGTCGCGTTCCGCTTTTAGCTTGAGGCACTTCCCGAAAATTATGGGGACAAGAACGATGCGAATAATGAGCCTCCAGTTCTATCGGTACACGGCCTGGCAGCGTGGAAGCGTCACACCTGCATGTTCACAAACGGTGCCCATCAGCGGTCGGCAACGGGGTGACCGCAACAAGACGAACGATGGGAATGGCGACGCGATTGCGTTCGGGTGCCTTTACACCGCGACGCGAAGAGAAACCCTGGCCCGCGGTCAGCAGCGGCGTCACTTGCGGGTCACCAAGATGCGCAGCTGGCCAGCCTTGGAACTCGTTAAGTCAGCAGACACGCGCGATGAGCTCGCACTATGTTGGATCAGCTGCGCGGTTGCGAGGAGCCCCGCTGCTATACGGGTCTCGTCACTGCGCACCGGAGTTCCGCCGGGGTCCTGTGCGCTCACTTCGGAACTTCTGCTCGCGACCGCCATGGTTATGCTGCGAAGCTGTCTTACACCGGTATAGCTGCAGTGTGACAAAAATAACCTCCGGAGGTTCGGGCGTTGGATAAGCACAACCAATATTAAGAAAGCCTATACCTTTAAAAAAAAGTTTTTTTTTTTGGATGCTGGGATTTTACGAGCCATAACCACGATTTAATTATGAGGCACGCGGTAGTGGGGGGCCCCGGTTCAATTTTGACCACCCGGGGTTCTTTAACGAGCGCACAATGCACTGTACACGAGTGTTTGTGCATTTCGGCCCCATAGCCTTACAAAAGTGCTTTGAGTTTCAATTGACTGTGTATGAAGCTCATATCGCGTCAACAGAAAATCAATTCAACATCAATTTTTAATGAGTGCGCTCGGTAGAGATCTATTTTGACTAAAGTTAGGAAAGCGTCAATTGACGCACACTCGATACGGATTTAATTGACTAAAGTTAAGAAGGCGGCAACTGACTCAAACTCGATAACTTTTATTTGACCAGTTATTGAACACTTTCAAAATGGGAAAATCGAAAGGTATTCCATTCACTTGTCACTGATCGTGCAGCATTCAGCATAATGAGGTGTTATATCCGCGTAAAAAAGATTGTGTGCTCTTGAGTTGCCTATTTTATTAGGTTAACATAAACATACAAGCATGTTGTTGAAATTTATTGATTAATTGCGTAGAACAGAGATGCCCGCCCCACTGGCACTGCATTGTTGGTCGAAAAACCACGGCTATATAAGTCGGTTGAAAGGTCTTTGGTGTAGGTAGCGCGAGCTGTGTTTGTAAGAGTATGTAACATGCGTATCTGTTCTGTGTAGAGGTTTTCTCTGTTATTTGTGTAAGACGTCATTGTATGTAAAGGTGATTTGTGACTCTGATGTTTAATAGCGACCCTGCATTGTAACCAGGCACCTGCTCATAATGTGAATCTAAAGAAAAGGAAAAAAAAAAAAACGCTGCCGAGATTTTTCTTTCGTGTGTTAGCGACATTAGGAAAATTACTCCAATTAATGTAAAACACACGAGGCAGCGCCATTTCTCCCTAAATAGAGGAACTGTCACTCTTTTTTTTTTTTTTTTAGAGTGAGGCTAGCTTACAAGCTTTCTTTTACTAGCTCAACAGGCGTTCAATTGACTTCCAAAAAGAGAGTTTCAAATAAAACACGGTGGCCAATCTGTTTTTGAAATTGAGTAGAAAATGCAATAACAATTCAATTTACCCACGATACAGTATTTCGATAAAAATCAATACAAGTTCCATTGAAACACGGTAGACATTTTTGTAAGGGCGAAATGTAGCCGACCACGTCTGGGATTTGATCCCGCGCCCTCGGGCCATATAAATATATTCGTGGCTTTTAGATAATAAGTCGAATTCTCGGGGTTGGAATTCCACTGCCTTGACCACTCGACCATGTAATGTCATCGACGTAACTCTCGCACAATATATGCAAAGTGTTGGAATGCTGTATACTCAATAGAGATCGATTTATCAATTCATACATTGCCTACAACCAAGTATCTGTTTGCAAAAAATATAATAATTATTATAAAATAAAATAAAATAAAATAAAAAGATAATTGACCGCAGTTTAGTAAGCAATTTGGAAATATTACAAACACACAGCGCTCGTGTTTTGTTTCCGCGATGAGGCCTTTGAGCTCTTGGCCTCCCCCCTTTCTTCTGTATACTCTTGGTTGCTAGCTGCTGTTGTTGACACAGAACATTAGGGCTAATCCGGTCGCCTACAGTACGTTGCCGTATGTCGCTCATCCACCGTGCAGATCACATTGTTGAATACACCTGGAGTCGTATTCTATAATGCACCATATCCCGCTTTTCTTACGTGCGTTCATCTTAATTTCGTAATGACCGTGGCGTCTTTGATGCTTAGCTTCCACGTACACAGTCCATCGGTTTTGTGCACCTTGAACGGGGTACGAGCAGATTTTCTTTTGAAAGCCGTTTAATTTTACGTGTAAATAAACCAACTGAAGTGAAATTGTAACTTTGTATAAGTTCGCGTAAAAAATATATGTTTTTAAAAATTCTTAAAGTTTGTCGATTTCAAGAAATTGATGGTTTACATTTGAATGGCCCTGGCCATCCTTGGAGGCACCGCTAAGCGGTAGCGTCGGCGCTGCTTTACCACGCTATAAAGGCAGATGCCATTACGACGTCAGTGGGCACGCGCGCCCGTCTCGTCTGCCTTCTCGTGTTTTGCGTGATTTGCACGTTCTTTTTTTTATTCTTTAAATGTTACTAGACGTTACCACCGCTAACACTATAACATACACGCACCGTTCTTCAGAGAGTGGCCGTGAGTCTAACCGAGGTGCACAAGCAGCGCTTCGCAGAGCCAAGTCACATAACACCGCGCACTGACCCTTAATATTGCAGGACGCCTGAAAGCGGGCGCGCCGAACGATTCGGAGACGGGCAAATGGTTTGCCGCCGCCGTGATTACGGCCGAGAGAGCGCAGCGTAAGGGCTAATGCGCGCACAGAGCAACGTCGCCGTTGTGCAAGTGAGAACTGAGCGCTCGTGCAATGTGGAGACAAGCTGCCGAGAGAGCATTGTTATATGGGCCTGACTCTTGGTATAAGGTGGGAGCGACTATGATTATCCTGCTGACTGGCTGTCGGTGTTTGCCATTCACCGGCGATACGATCGCTGTTGCTGCCTTCTTCAGCTGGTCATTCTTGAGGGATCTTCCCATCGGCTTCAATTCTGCGCGTTGACTATAGCTAGCTGATCCACCCGAACAACAGCAACGATTCAGACTGTTCACTGGCGCGATTTACTTACGATACGCCTATAGGAATACCAACAGCGTGCGATATCGAGTCGGCATATATAGCCAGTGCGTATACACCTGAACGAGGGGATACCGAGTTGGAGCGTATTTCGCCTCATTTGGTGCAGTGTTGACATATCTACTATATGGTGATGAAGGTGACAGTAATGCAGCGAGGCTGCACAGTGTTAGCAGATACAGTTATAGGCGTTGGATCATGGACGATAAGTTTTATAAGCCACAACTGCAATTTCCGTATAAGGAGGGCAGACGCGCTTTTATTTAAGTTCACGCACTCTGTATCACAGGGTTAGCTGCTCACGAAAAACTATGGTCTCGCACAATACGAAAGCACATCATGTGGTGAAGTAAGTTCACCAGATACTTCCCACAAAATAACGGTTTAGAAAAAAAAAAATATGCTGTGGATGTAACAAAATACCGTTGTAACGTTGCATCCTATACAAGCCAACAAATAACATTTACTACGCGTGTTTCGTAAACAGGCACAACCATTACCTGATTCTTTGAAATAGAGTCGCCAGCTATTTCACTTCTCTCGTCTTCGTTAAACCTTGTCAACATTATCGCCTATTCGCGTTGGGGTTACTAACGGTACTTTCGTTCCGTCGCATTTTTTCTGTCGCACCACATCAGGCGCGTGTATTTCGTGTAAATAATTATGCTACCACACCTAAAGCTACCTTCGCTTACTGCTTGCTTATGCATCTGAAACGCGTACGTTAAGCTACGCGTGTTCGCGTTGCTTGTTGTCTAAGACGCGTGCGCATCATAGGCTCGCATATGGTGCCACAGCTCGGCGCCCCTCGCGCCCAACAATCTCGCGCCCCCGAGAAATACGGTCAGTGGAAAATAATGTTAGAACTGCGTTAGACGAATTTATCTGGCTTTCTCTTGGATTGTGAAAGTGTGAAAGTTTATTTAACGTATATAAGTTGTACAATTACAAGGTACACTTTTGGGACCCAGCGAATTTGTTAAGAGGTTACTATTTCTTTTCGTTCTGGCTTCCTTTGCACTCTCACTGATTTCTTTATTTTTCCTTCCTTCGTTTTTTTTTTTCATTTCTCGGAACTCCCCGACGAAACCTTCGAAACAGGGCGGCATCCTCTCTCCATCACTTTCGGTTGCATCTCACACAGCGCGTAATCGTTGACTAAACTAGAGCAAGCGGACGTGACTAACGGAGGTTGGGGCGATTCACCAGTGCTGTTTTTACGTCATCTAGTTTCGGAGGGCACTGAGAGGATGGAAACAAAACCTTCGAAGGCTCAGTGGATGCCCGTTTATACACAACGAGCCGGAGCCTTTCATGTGTTACACAAATCAATGTCGAAAATGAAAAAGCAAGCAATCAAGAAACAAAGAAAGCGTATAGAAAATTAAACTGGATCAACTGAAATAAGCCAACTGGACCGTCAAAAATGAATGCATGAATGAGGAAAGAAAAAAAAGAATGGTTGTAGTGCTACCTGGGCCCGCATAATTACGCAATCGCGCTGCGACATAACGGCACATCTGTTACCCTCCCGAAGCGCGCACCATTCGCGGGAAGCTTCCACAGCTGCTACAGTATATTTGGTTGAAGCGACGCGCGGTCCTCTACCGCTCCCGCTCACTCGTGTGCAGTATTAGGGTCTGATGAACCGGATTTGCGAAAGTGAAAGTCATGCGTCGAAGAGGATGCGCATACACCTTGACGACGCGGACGCGACTCCCTAAGGCCTGCCTGCAGATGGCGCGACGACGCGAGGGCCGCTCCTCCGCAGTGAAGCGTCTCCACCGCGCAGTGTCCGCGCAACCCGGATTTCCTGCGCGCTCACGGCAATACGCAACGCAGTCACGGAAACTGTTCTCTTGTGACGCGCATTCATACTCTCGTCATTGTTTTTTTGTTTTCTTCTACGAGCGTTGGCTACTTCGGCAGAGTGACCTGCTATCCTCAACCCCTGACGTGTGAAACAGACAAGCCAAAGTTTGTCGGCCTCCATCAGTTGGAGCCGTCACTTCGACACATTCTTGTGGGCTGGTCTGACACGGACACTTGTTTACATTTGAAATTATCACGCTGCAGTAGGTTCCGTGGTTATCGAGTTTGGCTGCTGTCTATCGAAGCCGCGAGTTCATTTCTCGTCGGCGATGGTCGCTTTTCCTTTAAGTTGAATGCAAAGAAAACGCAAAAGAAAGAAAAATGCAGACAGACAAATAAGGAGAGAGAAAAATAAAGACAAAAAGAAAAGAAACACTGTGCCGTGAGATTTCAGCAAACCTTAAGTTAGCGCACGTGGTTGAAATAAATCCGGAGCTCTTCGCTTCGATTTCTGCCTGGACAACGTAGAGGATTTCGGACGCAAGAATAGATAAATAATACATTGTTAAAAATACTTTAGTATAGTTGACATTCTCAATTTTTAAAAGAGTTTGCTTCTCATTTCTGCTTCATGCGGACGACTGGCACGAGCGCTTTTACGGAAAGTATATCAATGGCACCACGAACTTTAAGCGTGCTTTATGCATGTCTCTTAGTGTTCTTTTACAATCTTCTGTGACGTCCTTTACTCTTGTGCAGAACTTCGCAAACACTTGTAATATTTGACTGTCTCGATGTTCTCGTGCTCTTACTTTTGTTTGCCATGCGAATACGAGTTATCGGTGCCATTAAAGGCGTCATTAAAGGCACCAACCTCTACTTAATAATAAAAAAAAAGCCAAGCATGAGGAAACGTTACTTCGCTGTCTATAGCATCGCAGTCGCGTCGAAACAAGAATATTTGAATGTAATAACTCGACCGCTTATGAAAAGTTGACCTATGAGGACAACCACACGTCGCCGATTTCGCTTGTCCCTAACTATACGCGTTTAAGTTTTTTAAAGCTTCACAAACTGATAAAAAGTTCAGTTGTATATACGCGTTCCGTACAGGGAACATTGATGATATAAAACGCCTAAGGTATACAATTATTGTACCAATTATTTAGAAAATGGTGGCATACATTCAGAGGTGATACAAACAACTGCTATGGTGATAAAGACATGATGCTATAGGTGTGCTAAAAAAATCTAAGGAGTATGGCGTATTCAATTTTCATGTGATAACGTCCACTACAGAGCTCGACCTGTGATATACTCACGATGGAACCCATAGGCAATTTTTTATGTTTTCCTACGATTACATCTAAAGGTAAAAATTTGCATGTCGCGATATGGAATAACTTCCATATCCGTCTGTAGCAGATACAGAGGAGGCCTGTAATTATAACTACTATATAAGGGGAAGCGGAAGAAAGGGAAGCTATATGCATTAAGCGGAAGAAATGGAGCTGGGCAGGCCATGTAATGCGTAGGATGGATAACCGGTGGACCATTAGGGTTACAGAATGGATACCAAGAGAAGGGAAGCGCAGTCGAGGTCGGCAGAAAACCAGATGGGATGATGAAGTTAGGAAATTTGCAGGCGGAAGCTGGAATACGCTAGCGCAAGACAGGGGTAATTGGAGAACGCAGGGAGAGGCCTTCGTCCTGCAGTGGACATAAAATAGGCTGATGATGATGATGATGTAATGGGAAACATCGCGTTTACTCACGAAATTAAGCTTCCCGATTATTATCCGGCTGTGCTGATGCATCAACAAAATGCTAAACCACGAAGAATAAATTTGTGCGTTGTGTTTGTGTGTGCGTGTGTGTGCATGTGTTTGTGTGTCTGTGCACGCACGCCAGAGTGAGAGCGAGATAAGAGCAATTGACTCAGTAACTACTCAAGGGTGAACTTGCCATTGAGTACAGGACTAAAATTGATCACTGTCAGTCACTGTCAGCCTTTTTCGCGAAAGGATGCGGAAAACAGTAGCGCATACCCTTTCACGGAAACCTGATATTACGTCGTGCTCGCTCTGTCTGTGCTAACTCAATTCCATTGCGAGCTCTGATAATCAGTTATCGTAACGCTTGAAAAAGATTGACAGAAAACGCCGCAACTCTGACATGACGCTGCCCCAACCGCGTGAATTCGTTTGTTGCGCGTGTGTTGCTATATCCACGTAAGGTAAGGATGAGCTTCTCGCTAGAACATTCGTGCCGGCGTTCTTGGTGTTCACGAAGATGTCCGACTCAAATGGCCATTGATTTATATCCGATAATTGGCGAGAAGAAACGAGACAAAACACTGCTACACCCCTGTCACTTTAGCCACCAGCTTTGAGCGATCGGCTACCGACACGAGTCCGATCTTCTTTATATAATCCACCGTCGGGTGCAGCTTGTTAATGCCGACTTGATCTTTTCAATCCGCGCGTCCCGCGAAATTGGGAAGACCGAAGCGTTCTGCGAGTGTAATTGCCGGAGTGCGTCCCGGTCGTACAATTAAATGCTCTCGCATGCTCCGACAAATGGGTACGGAAAAGAGTGATTAGGGCCCCCTTCCTGAAAGCAGCAGCGCTTCGAGCTCTGTTCGACGTTCCGTTAACGCTCGAGGAAAAACACGGTCAATGAGATGAGAGCAAAACTGCTTGGGCACTCGCTGCCATGCCCGCCCATGAGAGAAGTGCGAACGACCGCTGCTGCGTCCAGGAAGGGAGGAGGCGGATAGATGGGCTTCGGCGGCCCAGTGACCAACTGTCGTCTTGCGCGGCAAGAAACAGGGCCCAGCCTCGGAGCGATAGCGTTCGCATGCTGCCGCCTCGCTGGTTGTCCTGTGGCGCTGCTGATGATGCGCGCATGTTTTCCCCTTGCGCTGAACGGTGTTCGGGCGGGGAAAAAAAGGCAGCAACGCCGGTGTGCTCGGACCTACACACGCTCTATGGAAATCGAGGTGGTCGGGATTTATCTGAAAACCGCCGTAGCGGAGCAGAGGTGGGGCTGTGGCATTCCGCTCTTGAGCATGACGTCGCTGGTGCGACTCCGGGCGGCGGCAGCCACATTCCGATGGGGGCGGAATGCAAAAGCACACGTATACTGAGCTTTGGGTGCATATCAAAGAAAACCGAGTCATCAAATTTAAACGACAGCCCTCCGATGACCTCTCATAGCCCTCGTGTTGTTTTGGGACGTTGAAACGGATCGGCCAACAAATGAATGAATGAATGAATTAATTAATCAATCAATCAATCAATCAAACAATCAAGCGATCAACCCCTTAATAAATAAATAATTCATTCATCAAATTTATGCGGAGCCCTCGACTTCGTGCTCCTTTCATCACAGCCAAGCCGCAACTTCTGGACGCAATCAACTTTTTGTCTTTCCTAAGTTATTTCTGTACTATTCGCCGGATTTAACCAAAAATTATTCATTTGTGATTCATATAATCATGTATACGTTGGATGAGAGATATCGGCAGGGAAAGCAGCTTTATAAAACCGATTTCACAAACATGCTTTATTTTGCATTTTTTGTGTGTGTGTTATAACCATGACATGCACGTCCCCTTCAGTTGGTTGGTCAAAATAGTGATAGGTTAATGTGCTAAATTACATGCATCGACGGCAAGTGTTGTGAATTAGAATTATAAAGGCAGTAGAAAATTGAATACCTCATACTTGGACCCTTCATCCGCGCAGCTATTTAAGCTGCGCTAATGAAGCTCGGCATGTTGAATACATTGTGATCATTGCCCAATTGATTGATTGATTGATTGATTGATTGATTGATTGATTGATTGATTTAGTAGGATGAAATTGCAAATATCGGAAACTATTGTCTAGCCTGCTTCCCCACAAACAATAAATTGTCTGATAACGAAACGGCAATAATACGATGTGATATGACAGCATTCCTTCAATAAAGCACTTTTCTCAAAGTTGCGTGAACTGTCAATATAGAAACAAGCAGAAAAGAAAATAGTAAGACCGCACGTTGTGCAGTTTCTGCGATTAGACATACGTTAAGGTGGTTATCTCTAGCCAGCAATTTGCTGTTCACAAACTAAGAAATGTTGAAGTTAATCGCAATAAAACGTTTTTAAGTGTTCAGATTTGGCTCGCGCTGCAATTCACATCATGCGTCCCAGTCATCACTGCAGCGCAGTGTCTCGTCGTTTACGCCGCAATATCACAGCACAACGTCCCACGTGTGTCCAAGCGATCGCCTAAGTTCAGTTACATATTTCGACACCAAGTTTCTGAGAGGCTCGGCCATAAAACGCTTCTGCGTTAAAAACTTGGCAATGTGCAAATAATATCGTATAGAGCCACACTTCGCCTCAGCGTGATTATGTTCCAAATAATGTAACAAACATCGCCGAGTAGACACTTTTGATCGGTGCTGCAGAATATTCATCGCCACAGGAAGCAATATCCTCGTGGACGCAAGCCGGAACGAACGCTGTTGAGCTAATCATAACTGCAGTGGATGAGTTCGCGCAGGTATATATGTTGCAGAATTCTTGCAGAGAGCGTGATTAGCTCGCTGAAATAAGTGTTCTGTTTCTGTGCTTGAACTTCGTTTCATTGAGCATAATTGTTTCAGCCGAACAAATGTTAACAAGAACACACGAAGTGAGAACAAATACCCACAAGTAAAAGAAGGTTATCGTGCATTCATTCAATCCTGTCCTTACGGGACAGAGCATGTATAGAATATTATTATATGTAGTAGCAGTGGCCCACACCAGCAATAAGTGCATTATTACTTAATCGTCACAGCTAATAGTTAACCACAACGGCGAACTGTAGCCAGGTGAAATTATACTGGAGAACCGATCTGGGCAGGTGGAAGGCTCGAAACGAAAGACTGTGGTTGGTGGGCGGTGCTGTTACACGAAGCCGTAAAACGATGATGTTATCGGGAGCAGCACCTAAATATGACGTTGCAGATCTGATCGTTGGGCGCACGAAGCGGAAATAGATGTAAGCGGCCCATTCCGGCGCATTTTCGCCTCGGGAAAAATGAGGGATGGAGCGGAGCTGGTCGAAAGCGCGAACACGAGGCTGGTGGACGCAGTGCGGATGTAACTGTCGCCGAAATTAAACCATCGTCGCAGCGGATGTCTTTCTCCAGGATCGGCACACTCGCGTTCTTTGGCTGCCAAATGTGTGATGCGAGGCCTGATCTCGTATTTTGCAGCGTTACATCTCATTTTTAATTTTTATTTTCTTATCACGTACCATCTGTCACGTGTCTGTTCCCGCTGTAACAGCGGTGCAACAGCGTCCGAGCCAATGAGGAAAGGAAAAGAGAATACGAAATAAACCGTTAGAAAATTGGACCTATAATGACGGTAAAATGAAGGATGAACCGGAGTTGACTGAAAACCATAGAGATAATAAACATAGCAGGATATCATTCACGAAGCATCTATGCAATAACAGCCGGACGCTGTCGTTGAAGGCAAAGCTGTTTTGCATTTACGCGTAAGCTTACCGTTGCCCGCGGTGGGAGCGCGTGGCTACGAGGAGAGTTGAGCAAACCATTGTTGAATCGGAATTCAACGGTAACGGGCAAACAAGAAAGGAAGAGGCTGATGATGCGGCGCCGATGTGACGACTGCTGGGTGCTGCCGAGGGGACTAGATATGCCGAACCAGAGCCGTTGCGCGTTTTCAAGGGATCAGTGCGTCGGCGGTGACCACCGGCCAGCAGCTAACCAAACATTATGAAATGACGGATGAACCGGAAATCATGGAAAACAACAACACTAACAGAACGATGAAGGTATCGATGAAGCACCGACGAGATAATCGCTCTATAATGCGTGGCAGGTAATCACCGGAATCACAGTGCAGCCGCGCACCTCCTCCGAAGCGGCGTTTGTCCACGGTGAATACCCGTGGTCTCTACTGCGAAGGAAATCGAAGAAAGTGCGAACAGGGAGTCCGCTGGAAACCGACACCACCACTAGCCGATGGCTGTGTCCCCCGAAGAAAACACTGGGTCGATGCTATCGATGGAGCGTTGACGTTACGCTCGCTGAGCGCCGCAGAAGTTGATCCGTGATCTCCGGAACCAGAGGCGTCTCGCGCTGCGACAGGGATGCGGAGTACCGGTGGCCACCCGTGGCCTCTGGCGCAAGAAGATACGAAGGAGCAACGCGTCAACCCATAGGGATCCACCAAAAAAAAAAGAAAAGCGGGATGCTGCGGTCCCTTCGGTGGATCGCCGATGTGACGGTGGCTGCAGAAGTGGCCCGGAAGCGGAGCGCGGTGGTGGCACCCGCGGTCCGGGCCCCGGAGGAGAGTCGCACTCACCCGGGATGAGGAGGGTGAGCGGTGGCCCGGAGCAGCAGCAGCAGCAGCGGCGGCCGGCGGTCGTCGTCGTCGTATCCGAGCAGCGGCGCATCCGCGTGTGACAGGAGCCGCGCAGCGGCCCAGCCGTTTTTTCCGCGCTGCTCTCTAATGACGGACGAGAAGAAAGTGAGGCGACCTGCTTTCGCGCGCCCCGCCGCTCCTCCTCCTCTCAGCCCTCGGGGCGCCGCCCAGCAGAGCGCGGCTCTGGGCGCGCGCTATCGAGAGCCGAAACGTCGTCTTTCCTACGCTCTCTGGTTCTGTGCGTGCGTGCGCACGCGTTGCAACTTTCCCCTTCTCGTGCGGTGGCGTGGCCGCTCCCCTCGCGGACTTGGCTTTTCGGTCTTCGCTTTCCTTTCTCTCGCTCTTCTTTTCTCGCTGGACGGACGGACCGCGGAGCCGCTAGGTCGGCCTTAAACTCCTCAGGCGTGACAGAAGAAACGCGCGATGGCTGCCGCTATGGTGCGGAAGCGCCTCATAAACACACGACCGTTGCGCTTTTTTTTCTCTTTCCCTCCGGCCATTGTGCGGCCGTGTGTCGCCGGCGAGAAAGTGCTACCGAGCTGCGATTGAATTGAGTCTGCAAAAAAGACGCCTTTGGTGATGCTGCTGCTTCTCCGGCGCTAAGCGGCGACGGTGAAGGAATGCCGACGTCGTCCCCTGCCGTAACCGCAATGGCTATCCACGTGCGCTAACACGTGCGCTCAGTACTGCTGCTGTACGTACGAACGTTGACGGCAGTGCAAGTGCAGAGCTGCTTGGTAATCGCGTTGAATGACACCATAGGAGGCGTGGTCTGCTGTTCGAGATGGCCTATCTTTAGGGAAATGTTCGACGGTGTGAGCAGTGGTAGCACCATGGTTCAGCTAAAGTGGTCTGGCATTTCTCGACATGCTCAAGGTAGTGCCGAAGAACCTGCCATGTGTGGCCTAATATACAGGGGCCTATTGTGGATCTCAAACATGCCGTTACGCAGTGGAACACCGTGAACTGTGACACGGGAATTTGGTAGAGCCGTTCCCAACGCGGCTCCTTCTTTGTCTTCCATAACTTAGCCCGGAAAAAAAAAAGAGAAGAAAATCACTTCGACAGCCATGTCTTTTTTTTTTTTTTTGGGGGGGGGGGGGAGGAAATTCAGTTCGACGAAAGGTTCCGACGACATGTTAAATCACCACTCATAACCAAGATGCCCGATCAGGAAACAATTTATCGGTCAATCTCGATTGTCGGGGGTTGGGAGGATGGGAAAGAGTAGACCTTTTCTTTCTTACGAGTTGAACTGCTCTAAAATGAAAGGGAAATTCTCATCCACCCGACTGTAACAAAGAAGCTACAAAGCTACGTAGCCACATTGTTCTTTTTGACGACGACGGCGATGATGATCTCTATTGCTTTGCACCGTTGGCTATATAAATATCCGAGTTTGACTAGCAAGTTTAGCAAATAAGTTATTTCTCTGCAAAACACCTATAGACTGGACTATGGCGAAGAATATGCGCTGGCCATACATTTAGAATATGTTTTTCGAGTAATACACACGCGGGCAGCTTATGAAGTGCAGTTTCCTTCATGGTTCTACACTGTAAAAAATAAACTTGAACAAGAAACCATTGAAAAAAAAATTGTGATATTTGCTACATAAAATTACTTTCAATGGAAGAAACAGGAATTATCGTATTGAAAATTTACTTTTTTTTTGTTTAAGATCAATGGCATATTTTTGTTGATTTTAGTCAGACTTGTACACGTTACAGAAAGAAAGTAATCGATTGCAATTATCATTAGTTTTTTTCAAAAATGTGATCGATTACGGTTACTATTTACTGCCTCGCGAATGTATTAAAGTAATCGATTACTTGACAGCTGCTTCCCGATTTTATTATTATAGCACCAATACAGTAAATAAAACGAGCTGGCCTGGCTCTTTCAATGCGTCTGTAGTCATGCGTCTGTAGTCTGTAGTCAATCTGTAGTCATGAGGGGAGTAAAAGTTATGCCCTTAATGGGATAAACTGTTAAAAAACTTTATTCGGTAATATTAAGAAAGAATAATCAACAGATTATTTTGGTGACATCACAGAAAATAAGTTTGCAGAAAACTAAATCGAAAAGATATGTTACAAAAAACTGCCATATTATACTATGTTCTTTTCTTCTCTTTCCACACACACACACAAAAAAAAAATGCACTTCAGCAGTGCATAAAAACCTAGAAGTTGATAAGTTCCAGCCATACGCTGGAGTTTTTGTTCGTTACCAAAGTGCCAATCATATCGCGCGAATCCTTACAGCAATTTTGCAAGGCACGTTCGATTCCAATCGACCAGAGTTTATTATTGGTATATTTCGATGACATGGTATCATGGTATAACAGCTAGCGCGGTGAAGGCAAACTTTTTGCGTCTTCACCTTTTACCTATTGCAATAGAGCTTGAAAACTGGATCGCCGACTTTCGACTTGTGAGTTTATTCGCAAATAGAACAGTGCGGCTCGAAGCACTAGTGTTGTGATCTTATTCCTGTTGTAATTTTGCTTCCTTCTTTGATATTTTCTTCGTGATTTGAAAAAAAAAGCGTTGCTTTCTTTTAAATTTTTTTTTACGAGCTCGACGCGTGTGGGTCGAGTCAGAAGTCGAGCGAACCCAGCAGGAACCGACAGCGCTGACATGCATCTTGCCAAGCGGGTGGAACGAATCAGCTGTCTAACTGTGAATCGTTCAAACCGGGTTGACCGATCACGCCTCGACGCTCGCTCAGCCTGTCTTGCTGGCGTTTGAACCCATGAACCCAACGACCGACCTTCATCCCTACAAGCCTACGCGACCTTACCGTACCATAGGGTAAAGTGGGACGATACCGGAGTGTGTCGCGTATAGCCGAAGAATGACCACTGGAAATGCCAAATAAACGTGACTTTTGAAATACGATGTGTCCGTGCATAGCTCAAATGATAACCGCATTATCGTCTATAGCCATCATGAGATCAGTTCTGTCGTAATTTTTTCTCAAAATAATATCAGTTTGACAAAACGCCTCCAGTTTTCCGTATCGTGTATGGGTGCAATCAAAGGACATTCCCCTTGGGTAGGTCAAGTTCATGTAAACGTAGCTATACATATGCGTATAAGTGTCCCAGCTGGTAAAAAAAATCATGGTGCAAGATGAGATTTTAAGAGCTATGGTGTTCAGTCGTTATACCGCTGACTACCGAACACCATAGGTCTTATAATCGTATCTTGCATTGTTATTTTCTATTTTTTTTTAGCAGCTTCGCTAACGTCAGCTGGGACACTCGGTATAGTGGGTGGCAGCCCATCGTTTGTGTCCGGGTGCGATGTCGTCGAGGGCCCGTCAATTTCATGGGGGAAGGGAAAAGTGAAGCCAGCGGCACTGCAGTGCTCAGTGGCTAAGTGGCCTACGTGCGTTTGGTAACCTTACGGTGGGAAGGAACACTAGTACTTCAGTAGGGTAGAAACACGGGCCGGTTGGTGTTGCATATCGTTCAAATCGCGCAATGTGTGCATCGCTCTTTTCAGCGTGCTTCGTCTAAGCACTGTTCCTTAGAAACTGGAACCCCAGGAGTGTGTGTGTGTGTGTTATCTCATCACTGCCTCGCCTTGACTGTTCGGGACACCGACTGCCATTCGCGTTAGCTGTGCTCCGTAAACGCACCGCGGTTGATAAGCTTGTTGGGTGCGGTATGTGCGGTATATCATCGCGCCTCTCAAGATGAGGGGCCGTGCGGCACAGCTTTGCTTCAAACCGAGTTGACCTCTCGGAAGTCGCTGGATCGCCGCAGGAACTACAGCGTGTAAATATCGATTGGTAAGCAACAAAACGACCACATCGGGATCTGCTGGTCGCTTTGACCCCGCGAGAACAAACGGCTTATATTCCTGTAAATTAATATGAAAAAAAAAAGGCCAAGCTGCTTGACTGGATTTTTTTTTCTTTCAGGGGAAGGATCGGGCACATCAAAAAAGGTCTGAGGTCATGGTGGTGAGCGCCGCATTTCTGCACTGCATGCTTATTCGTGGTAAGCACCGCTGTTTCTTGAATTTGAGTATTTCTTAACACAAGAGCTGCGACTTTGTACAGCGCTAGAACGCAGGGCAGAGTAACAGATGCAGACAGCATCGACAGTTACTAATTTATATGTATCTCACGGAGACGCTCGCAGCTGTCGGCGTCGGCTATATATACACCTCTGCTCTGATAAGCACATAACACGAAAGCTAAAGTCAAACTACCAGGCGGAAAACAGTGGAAGTTCGAAATGGCACTTTATGAACATTCACGAACTGCGAGCGCTTTTCTACGTACTAAAAATAAATTCTGGTATACCTTCCGTACTAGAAGATTGAGGTTATAGGCAGTTCTGTGCCAGAAATTACTGGCAAATATACCATTTCAGCAAATTTGAAAGCACTTTTGCACCAAGATCGTATCCGTGTATCTGCCATTATGATCATGCAGTGCCTCAAGATCTACAGATGAGTTTTTCATTCCAGCTTGTGGGAATTACAGCGAACAGTCAAACTGTCTCGCGACATGGCGCCGGCCTAAGAGCAACTTTTCTCAATTCCTCGCTCTTAGCTAACTGCACGTCGATTCCGCGGTAGCCGCTGGCTTCCTGCGCTGGCCTTATTTACGCAGCCTTCGTTACCCACGCAACGCGCTAACTCCCCCTCCTCTCCCCGCTGGTGGTCACGTGGTCGCCCATTTAGTAAAGCGCAGTGACGGCGTTGCATCAGGCTGCAAAGTTTCTGTGCTTGCGCCGAGAAAGTGGGAGCGGCTGCATCGCGCGGCGCGAGTTGCCTTTGTCGGTTCGCGGCGCACTGCCCGGTGAGTGATGGACGCGGCTGTAGGCGCCGCGCACGAAACGCCGAGGAACCGGCGCGTTTTTAGAGAGAACCACGCCTGCTGCGCTGCGGCGAGCGCGCTTTCGTCTCGCCATGTGTACGGTGCGCACGCAAGTGAGAGCATTCCAATGGAAGGCCGTTACCGCACCAGGGTAACGAATGCGCTAAAGGAGAGCGACGGAAAGAAAAGAATTGCCTACTCCTGAATAAGGGGGCACTCTGTGCGCTGTTCAGTCGGAAGTGCTAGTCGAATATTTTTTGGTCGAACGCTGGTGTTAAACCAGCGCTTCTACGCTTCAACGACAAATTCAGCGCTCTATAACACGGTGAACGCGTAATCAATTACAGGGGCGTACGAGAACTCTGGGAAACCGCATTCATTGCGAGAGTCTCCCCCACATTCCGTGGCCCGACACTCCCACTGTTCTTGGACGGTAAGGGTTTGTTGAAGGAACACCCACTTGCAGTAACTTCCCGAAATAAGGGGGCGAACAAGCGAATGAGAGGCAATTTAAGTAACAGGAACTTTGCCCTATACCCTGGGCACTTCCGTTAACGTCTAGTTA
This sequence comes from Dermacentor silvarum, assembly GCF_013339745.2. NCBI lineage: Eukaryota > Metazoa > Arthropoda > Arachnida > Ixodida > Ixodidae > Dermacentor > Dermacentor silvarum. Next base: position 223,302,512 of record NC_051156.1, read on the forward strand.
TAGATCCAGGGTTGAATTCCCTAAGCTTTTTGTTCGTAAGTGCTCTTCGCCATTGGCCGCTTGCCTTCGCTAATCCAACCTCGCGATTGACTGGAATATGATCTTACGAACAGTTTTAGCGCGAGAACGTTTTTATTAATACGGGCCCAGATCTTTGTCAGCTTCCGAAGGGAATACGAGCGTATACTATAGTTCCGCGTCATCAGATAACATTATCCTTCTCTCGATGGCGAAGGTAATTATGGAATAGTTAATTAAGGTATAGTTAATTAGGGCACTCGAACTAACGACCTTTGCTGGGAGTACAACCTTGGACCTTTGATGGGAGTCGAACCAACGCCTTTGCGTTGTGCGCACCTTGTGACGAACACCGTTGGTTGTCGCAATTGCACGATACGTCAAAACGTTTCGGTCACGTAGTTACTCAATGACTGAAAGAGCATAGGCATCGCGCGGTGGTCGCAGTGCTTTCACATTCATCCGCGTAGGGATAACTAAGTTCCCCTTGAATTTTTTTAATCACCACTCTAAGCGTATCCCTTGCTTATCTTCACTGCTGGTCAGTTAACGTTCCCATCAGCGTTGACAGCCCAGCGTTCCTGGATGGTGGACGTTTCCTACGGTTCTGGCTGGGTGAATATCTTGACATTACATTACAGTGCACAGAGCACCATGGACCGCGCTGGCTACTATTTCAAACAAGTAGGGGTTTTCGCTGTGCAACTAAACGAAATCCGCGCATTCCAATGCGAGAAAACGGCGAGTGATCTAGAGCCGCCAAATGCGCAGCAGGAGGAATAGATGGCGGAAGGACTCTCTGGTTATAAACAGACAACTTTGCCGACGCCTGGCGATTTGCCTTCCCTAGAATTCGTAACACTGCGCGTCGGCATCTGAACTGCGTGCAAGCTTGACCACAGTTGAAAAAGAAAACACGCGACACGAAGAATATAAGAGGAATGCCAAATGTCAACTGTTCCGCGGTGGTTCTGTGTAGGTGCTAATGATGAACATTTTCCATTAGAGCCCCAGGCGAAAAAGAAAATTGATAGAGAGACATGAGTTGAGGTAAGGCGAGGACGAGTGAGAGCGCTGTGGAGCTACATTTCTTAGTATGTATTGGTCCCATCTCGCGTTCGCAAAGTGTTAGATAACAGATATTAGGATTTAGATAAAGTGGGCGGTGTCCGTGCTCCGTAAGTAGTCGGGAAGGGAGTTATAGGTGTATTTCGCCCGTGCTGTCACTTCTGTCCTTATCTCTCATCACTAAAATATTCGACAAAATCTATCAATTCACCCAAATTGCCTGCTTGATCAAAGGTCCACTTCTGTTTACCAGGTTATCCGTTTGTGTGAAACCAGTCCCGTAGCTTCTGAGGGCGCTGTATAATTCGTAACGTCTTTCATATAAATGTACATACGTTTACATCCCGTTTATAGACAGGGTGTATCATATCGTAAGTTGAATGAGCACGCCGTTATAGCTTTAAGCATTAGCTACCGTGTCCGAAGGCCATCGAATAGAAGCAGCGACCAGCACGTACGGCTGCAGTCTCGTCCTCGATCGGCAAGCTCGATGGTCGTCACCTTCGGGCGGTAGCAATTAAACGGCGCGGGTTATCACGCGATGCGAGGCGAGTGCGTCTCGACGGCTGGAGAAGCGAAGAAATGCTTAGAGCTAGCTGCGCCTGAAGACCTCCGTTGTGGTGCTTATAATGCGAGTCACGCGTGTTCCCACAACATTCGCTTGTTCGCCAGTGTCAGGCCAAGAATAAGACGAGCGTAAAAAGGATTTTGCGACTACTTATTCTAATGTGCCTGGTTTGTGACGCCAAGTCCATCATACCCGGTGGCTTGTTTCTATGTCTTCGAACGTGTTAGGTCATTTCTACTATTTGGACAAGGCAGCCTAAGTAAACACTGGTGACTCACTCGGAGAGGACCTTTGTTATAGGTCCAATTCGCCGTCAAATGCGCTGATATAGATAATGACATCGGTGTCGTTACGGGAGTTGATGACACCACTTTCACGTTACGAATATTGACTGTGTCATGTTCTTTGTTTTTCGCTGTTACGATTACATGTAAAAATAACGTACGTGACGACATGACCCTAAATGTAAGGTAATAAAGTGGACGCCTTATCTGAGTAGAGCTATTCATAGTGCTGCTCAATAAATGTAAACGCTTACTTCTACTTAAACAAATTTAATACTTGACACAAAGCTTGTCACAAGGCCTGCCAAATATCTGCACTAGTTGTTACGTTGATGATAAAATATATGCACGCTGGGCGCGAAAAAAATATTAATATTACAATCAATCAATCAATCAATCAATCAGCAATTTTAAGCAGCAAAATGTACACTCTCTGCGGACGCACAAGGACATGCTCTTTACTACATTCGTCTCCACATGGTGATTCGTATCTTTGAAGTGTGTCCTGAAGCAAACTTCCATTCATTCTTATAGTCTACTAATTCTAAATGAGATTTCGCCGCGTTAAAAAAAAAGAAGCTAACCTTATTTTGCTGGATTCATGTTCTGATGAAACGTATGACATGCTTTGAGCGAGTTCCTTCCCTTTTTCCGTTTTAGATGCGAAGCAGCTTATGGTCGGGGCTATGTCACTCTCCTCCCTCCCTCCGCCGTGCGGCGTCCACACCCCTACTGCGCATGCGCATCCTCCTTCACCTCCTCTCCTTGTCTCATCTCCTCTCCTACCTCCTCCCTCTCCTCTCCTTGTCTCATATCCTCTCCTCTCGGCATTCCTCCTCTCCTCTCCGGATTGCGCAACGAATGGCAACACCTGCGGCTCCGCGCGCGAAAATGCGAAGCAGCTTAGGTTAGAGGCGCGACGGTAGGCGCCCTCAGAGGCACCGGCAACAGTCACCAACGTCGCGCGCGTTCGGTGCGAACGCGGGCAAAACGCCGACGGCGTCGACAACAGTTCTGCGCGTCGCTGGTACTGCTGCATGTCCAAGTTTATACAGCTGATAAAACTACCTTGAGTCGACCCCATGGCTGCTTCGCATGCTACTCAGGGTTCCCCTACGGGAAGATGATGTAATTTTTTTTCATTTATCAGTGGTTAGTCGAACCGGAACCAAACTGCCATCCCTAAAGGAAATGAAGCAAATGAATATTATATCATAAATGAAGAGGTTTAGTCTGCAAGTAGCCGGCTGCACGCGATCGTTTACCCGGATTCGCAAAACCGAAAACCGGAAGGAGCAGCGCTCTGGTTCGACTCTCCGGCCGGCTTCTCCTCTGTCCAAAGTGCGGCGGCGAGGAGGTGTCGATCAGACACCGGTCTGACCCGGCAGTTGCGACCGAAGCCACGAAGTCGCCTCGGTTGGCTAAGCGTGCGCGTACAATTGCGCGGCGCTGAGCTCCGACGAGAGGCGAGCAGAGAGAGAGAAAGACACCTCCTCCTCCTCTTTCATCGCGGGGGTCGCCACCGTGGCCCGCGCACCTGCAGCCGGGGCGACCGGCGTGTGGAGTGGTCGCGGCCTCTGGTTGTGGTCACGCACCGGCGCCCAGCGCGGGGCGCAACCCGGCCGTCATCAGCTGCGACTCCGGCGTGTCCGTTACTGTAACGCGCGCGTGCAGATGGCTGCGGCCATAGGCCACAACGGCGGCCCCGGCGAGGTTATTCTTTGCCGGGGCCACCTCCGGTGGGTGGCATGGCCCCACGTCAACCGCTGACGGCTCGGATACAGCTCCGGAGGGCAGCCGGCCACGCGTTATCGATCGCTTTCGGGCGCTATACGCGGCGTGAACGTCACGCTGAAAACGAACTGCCGGAAAAAGTCTTAATGCTGTTCCCGAACGGCGCCGATATTGCCTGTAAACGTTGGCACCAAGGGAGTTTGTCTGGAGGAGTCGTCCACGCTCTTACTTTTCTTCATTGAACTGAAGAGAAATGTAATGATTATTTTCGTGTCATTTCAGCTAAGCGAATGTTTCAATTTTCTTCTTCGGTTTTTAACTAGGTTGGCCTAAAGATAAGTGGTAAGGCAATGTCGAAGAACAGTTCGGCATCGTGAAACTGAGGAAGGAGTTGAGGAGTACGAGTGAGTATGTGACTGACTCGGCGGAATAAATGAGGAACTCTCCGAAGGAAACATGTCTGAGGGAAGCGTAATTAGATGTAGCAGCCGTGACGGAGAGAGAAAATAGTTCCCTTTATCTTTGCTTATTTTTTTGTCATTTTGCGGATAACTTTTGTATTTCGCTCTTTGAATCTATTCATCATTTAATGTACTTTTTCTTTTCCTTCCTTTTTATCGACTCAAATAGCAGGATCACGCATTTTCTTCAAAATGCGGGATCTATTTCCAAACTGGGTCCATGAAACATATTTTTTACTGAACAATTTACTCTCATGAAGAGGTCGCGAGATGCCAACAACGGCAATCAGATTAAAAAAAAAAACAATGAAGCAGCGTTGCTCGAGCGAGTGCGGGCTCCCTAGTAGCTTAGCATTCACATCAAATTTACCCACTGCAGTAGCTTACGTTGCGCTGCTGGCGCGAGGTCGTGGGTTCGATCCCGGTCGCAGCGGCTGCTTTTCGACAGGAGCAAAATGTAGCACCACTCGAATACGCACATTAAGGTGCACCTTAAAGAATCCCAGATCGTTAAAAGAAATTCGGAGTCTCCCACCATGGTGTGCTTCACAATCGAATCGGATTATGGTTGTGGCACGTAAAATCCAAGAATTTCTTTCTCTTTTTTCGATCATATTAGCTCGAGGTATTCCTTACACGACAGTGAATGGAAATAGTACTATGCGGTTTTAACAATTCGCGAGTCGCATACTTGAATAGTCCACGAGGTTCTTGCTTGAACGCAGCGGTCGTAGTAAGATATCGTTCTTTCTCGCCCCAGTCTCCAAATTATGTTTTTCTATTTCAAGCAAAACACTGCCGGAGGCACTTGCGACACCTAGAAAAAAAGCTTGCAGCCAATCTTGTACGCGCGATGTCTTTTCAGAACGTGAAATGTATTTCCGCAGTCTACGATCGCTGCTACATGACAGAGATCATCCTGTCTGCTCTTTGCTATACGGGGCGTAACTATATACGTGGACGTCATTTCTACTTGACGTTGTGGCCGGCATATTACGCATACAGGAGCCTTGAAGGTAATAATTTGCTTGGCACGTCGCGAAAGTTGTTGCTGCCTATAGAAAGCTTGTTTTAATATATTAACTGCGTCGCTCCATCGAAGTCGCCAATATACTGTGTTAATATATTGCCGACTTAAATGTTGAACTCCCCCCCGCCCTAAGTTCGTCTCGCTCAACTTTCTCTTCCCGGCACTGTCCAGTTCTCGACTGTCAGGAAGCAGGAGCCGATCCTGTGCTGGCTGCTTCGCGTTATCAAAGTTGCCAACGGTTTCTTTGCCGAATGTAAAAGTTTTCGCAAAAGTTGCCAAACGCGAAAGTTGACCGCTTCACGCTCCCAGCGGCGGTGTTTGGCAGTGTCACGATGATATCCATTTCCTACTTTCGTTATTTCACGCCTGCAGCACGCATCGAAAACGTTGTCAACGCAGCGTCAATTTTGGCCGATGCACGCAAGCGATCGCGGAGAATCTGCTTCGGCTCGTAATTGGCAGGCACTCGACGCTGCACGAAAAGGCACGTTGAGACGATAGGCCTGCACTTTTAATCACGGTGGTTTCCCATTTGGGGCAGCCAGACTGTGGCGGTTGACTCGTATCAGAGAAAACAATCACCGCTTTCCTTCGAGGCCTGAGGACTCTAGAGAGGGACACTCTACTTCTTCGCACAGTGCACTCAAGAGGCTGAAGAGGTTTCCATGGTCATGTAAGTTCAGGAGGTTATGAGAGTAAATTAGTTGTCCTGAACTGTATTAAACTGAAATGCACTGAACGTCGGGTTAGCCAAGTATCCGCCGATAGTTGTTGCAATGGTTGCAAACGGACGCGATTGAGACTCGAACCGCAAATCCGGAATATTAGAAGGTCATTCAGAGTAAACTTCTCTCTTAGAAATGTCCACGTACCGTGCATAGGGTGCACGATAAAGAACCCCAGGTGGTCAAAATCAACCCTGGAGTTGCCCACTACACCGTGCCTCAAAATCATATCATGGTTTTCAAGATCAAATTAAATCAAATCAAATCAAATCTCTTTAAAATCAAATTCGAGCATCGCAATCCGAAGAATACAGATGTTGAGGGCGTGGACTAAACGCCACAAAACAGCTTAGCGAGGCCCACGGTCCCTTTAACTTGGCACAAACGGATGGCAAAGATAAGCTCAGAGCTTAAACATTGCTTACCATAGCAACATAGTAATAAAAAAAAACAATAAAAAAGAAGATACGTAGCAACAAAAGTTACTATGTTAGACGTCAAGTATACAGGGTGTCCAGACTATCATGCACCAAGATTTAAAAATATGCAAATGCCACGTAGCTGGACAGAACCAAGGTAATTAATGTTGTTTGCAGTCGCTTGGAGATACTCATATTATTTCTTGCACTCCACCTAATTACATAATTAGTCTTGATTAATTATTCAACTTCGCAAATATTATAATTAGATGAAAAGTATGCCAATGAGAAAATTGTAGAGCAACACGAACAACTCCCGATACAGCTTTCTGTTGCTCAACACGTACTACATAAAAGTGTTTTTCCGAGCGTGAAAGGAGCCCGCGAATACACGCAAAGTGCCTCGAGCGGTCAGTCGCGTGGCAATTCGTGCATTAATAAACACCAGAATTTAATCTAACTTTTCTTTTCTTCTTTACTATAAGTGGCTGCTGAATCTTGGGGCGCGTAAATCCTCTGCTGCTGACGTCTTAAAGGCTCGTTTATACTCGGGCACATCGGGCGCGCGTGCGACCCAGTTATGCTGTGTCAGCGCAGGCACTCCACAGCTCGGCGTGCCCACGAAAGGTGCGCCCGGCGGCCTCCAACGAGCGCCAGCGACGGCGGCAGGCTGTAAACGGGGGAGTTTGGATGAGCCTATAAGTAGTCGGATTCGATTCCTCACATTACGTTGGAATAGATGCCGCGACAGGCGCAAAGGCCCGCGGTATGTTCGTTATTTACTGCAAGATCTGACGACGTTACCGAGAAAGAGACGACGTATACACCCAATGTCTCTTCGGTTTGTGTTGTGGCAAATTGTCAAATTCCGCCGCGTTTGCGTTTTGAGCCAATCGGAAAGGCCGTAGCCGCCCTGTTGTTTAGTCAGAAGTGGCAAGATGGCAAATTTTGCAACGTGGCGTAATTTGATAATGTCCAGAATAGCACCACGGAACTCGTAGCATGACACGGCCGATCTGTCCCTCTATATTCTTGCGTAAAAGGGGTTTCGTAGCAGAAGAGGAACTCTAGCAGCTAAATTGATAAAGAATGAGCCGCCACAACAGTTTGATTTTTTGGCCCCAGCTTTGCTCGAAGAGCAGTCCCACGGAACGCTTCATGAGCGCGCTTATATGTTGAAGGAGTAGCCGCTTAATATTTCAAGGTCTACATCGTCCAACGTCCCCGAAGAAATTTCGAACTTAGGCGGGGACAACCCTTCACGCTCCTCCCCTCGATCGAGACCACGCAATACGCGACGCCACTTGCGGTCTCCTTCATTTTTCTTTTTTCTTTTCTTTTCTTTTTTAATCTGCGTGTGGGTGATTTTTAAATTCTGCACGCGAGCAAGCACTTCGTTTTCCTCTTTAACATGTCATTAGAGTCTGATTCTACAAGCAGATCGCTAGCTGCCGAAGCGTGACTGCTGTTTAAATGAAGGCTCAATAGGCACCCGGCGTGGCTTGTCGAAGGGCATGGTGATTTTCACGAACGTAATGTTATCTGTTTCTTGCATGAGTATCCCATTCGCGGTCTTCCAGATCTCAAACATTTCGACTTAGTCCATTTATCCATATGGCGCAGCACAATATGGTTAAGTCACAAAATTTCCGATGGCTGTTTCCGGTAACTGTGTGGATATTAACTAGACATTTCACCAATACTTTAGGCGTTGTCATAAACACTATGGTAATATCGATAAAGAGTTGCAAGTGAAAGCGTTTTTTTTTTTCACTTAGTATCATAGTATCACTGTTTCGCAAAGCTGGATTCTGTGGTTGATAGTGTCAGTGGCAACGTCGTGAACAAAGCTTATTCTATAGTGGTGCCATGATGCCGACTCCAAGGTAATAAAACTTGGAAGCTATTTTAATAGAAGCAAAAATACGTGCCCGTCTAGTGAACAATGATGTCCAATTGTGCTACAATTAACTAGAAGGGCGCACTAACCATGTCTACCATATAAATACATGGTCTGAAGCCACTAAAAAAAAGAAAAAAAAGAAAAAAAAAGTCGCTGAAGCACAGTGGATGCTGCTTGTCCGCTAGACTTCTTACTACGCAGAGCGTTGTCATAGCAACAACTTCCTTGTTGCCAAGAAGGTAATCATAGAAAAGGGTGATAACTAAGCCATGAAAAGTAAGCAGTTGTAAAAGTCAAGCGATGGAACAGCAACCACTATTAATGGTCCAGCGTTGTGTCTCTTTTTTTTCTCTCTCTCTCACTTTTTTAACAACTGTTTACGGTAATTATTGAGAAGCGTCAGAAGAAATTACTGCTTATTATTACCGTTATTCCAAAGAAAGTTCTAAGCCGACTGGAGGCAGACTAAGGCTGGCAATCGCCACAGGAAAAGACTCCTTTCCAGGAAGCGAGAACGACAACAGAATCCAGTAGTCACTGAGGGCTATGGAAGCCGAGGGATAATTAGCTATTCTTAATTTAGACATGCGAGGGGGAAACAATTATACCGCATTTTTTTTTCAAAACAGTTTTTTACTGCCTTTTTATAATCCCATGCCTCACGTAGCACAGTCCGGCTTTTTCAGGTGAGCTGCTAATTCGCAAAAATATTCAGTAGTTACCTTTTGAATGATTCATATTAGGGCAAATGATGAAATTGAGAAATTGAAGCCCAGCAGTGGTGAAGTCGTGTTTGCTTAGCAGGAATTGTAAGAGTAGCACCACGTTGGATATAGCCGCGTTAAGGTGTGCTACGAAATACATTGGCGTTCCAGGTGACGGTTTACCAAAAGCGTGCGACAAGAAATTCAGGACCACAACTGTAACAGCCTTTTAAATTTAGCAAAATTTGGGGACGGATATCCCTACAGTGACAGCAGTCATATGATTTCAGCTAAGCAGACAGGGGTTTACCACTTCTCGGCGCAAATTTCGCAATTGAAACACATGTGCCCTAATGTGCACAATAAAGTGTCACTGAATATTTTTAATTAGCCACCTGGACATCCGCGATTTGTCGCGCAAGTAACGCACGTTCGGTTCTTCAGGTAATCGCATGAACAGGAGCGAAGTGGGCTGTCAGAGGATTGAGAATATATATAGTATATCTCTTTGCAGAAGAAAGATGGAGTAAAAGGAGGCATGTATTTGTGTATATTTGTGATAAAGCGGTAGATCCTCTGTTTTGTGTGTAAACTACAAGCTGGTCGTATACTAATTTGCACAACGCATTTGTATAAAGCGATTTCAATGCAAAACACGTCTTCGCAAGCCAGCTGAGTGTGTTCTCCGTCGGCTACGGCTTTGTGTGACATCCTGTACACTCGATGACGTGTACACGGGGTCTTAGCACGCGAGTTCACAGTAGTTTCGAAATGTAAGTTTCGAAAATGGAAATTTAACAAGTGCTGCGTTATTGTCACTGTAGCTCTGGTTTGGAAGCAAATATGGTTCATGTGTAATGAGGGTTTTCTTTAGTCCCGCTAATTTCGTGGCAACACGATAGAATGCCACCGTCTCCTCGCTTTTGCTTGAATAGCCGATCATTAGTTGGCGTTTTGTCCACGCAACACGGTTGAAGCGCCCCTTCAGGAAAAAGAAAAAAAATCGAGCCTGAGAGTTGTTACATTATAATTCGAAAACTACAGCTTGTTTTGTTTTGTTTCTCTTCAAAAATCGAAGGCGATTGATATAGGCTATGGCTCTCAGCAATAAATTTCAGTAGGCAGTAAGTATTACCCATATGCATGCGTTACTGTTTCGGGTGTTCTGATAAGAAGATCGGTTGAAGACAATGAAAAAATTTGCGCAGAATTGGTTTCTAAGTTCCCCGCATTTGCAGTGATCGGCGCTGCCTACAAAACTATCGAGAAAAAAAATTTACGTCCAATTTCTGCAGTGCGGATTGTGGAGGTCGTCGTGGTGCCGGAATTAAGAATAACCAAGTGGGTTTCTTCAATGTCTACCTAAACCTAACTTAACGAGCGTCTCTGCGTGCAGCGCCTATTAGAATGTACCCGCCTTGACCTTGATTCGAACACGCGACCTCGAACTTCAGTGCGGCGATGTTTATGCCATGCTGAAATAGCAAAAAAAGAAAGAAAAAAATTAAAAAAAATCAGTGACATCAACCAGCTATTAAGTGTTCCTATGTCGCCCCAGCGCTCATTGCGGAGGGCTTTGCAAGCTCCCTCATTTAGCTCTCTAGCGTGTGAATGGGATGGTCGCAGGAACAGCTGCGCGCCTGATGCCGTGCCCAGGTGAACAGTAGAGCGATAACCGCGCGTTTTAACTTGTGCTGGTTGGTACATCTTGCCAAGCGGCAGAACTTTGAACAGCGTGATACATGACGAAGGAAAGAGTCACAGAACAGAGCGCTCTGCCCTGTGCCACGCTGCTCGAAATTCTGCCGCTTGACAAGAATAGAGCGAAGGCCACTCACCGCGCTCTGTCGCTGAACCGCGCCCCGCACACGGGGCATCGGAATCCGGCCTCAGGCCTCGCCTCGCCCCCGGACTCCACGCTGGTCGTCTCCTGGAGGTCCTCCTCCGATACGGTGCGGTCCGCGCCTGCGTCATGTCACCCAGTGTCTACTACAGTTCAGCCAAGGCGCTCCGTCAACCGTGTAATAGTACCGGCGTGTCATACATGGCACGCTATATGTATATATATTGCCACCCGCTGTAACAGGCCGCGGTGACTGAGAAAGAAGCCGACGAAGAAGACCCTTCTGACCACGCGCTGGCGCTTAGGATTTAGACGGTGCTGCTGATGGTTGAGAACTCGGACTCGAAGCCAATTCAAAACAAAGAGTCGGCTCTCCTAGAATCTGGCGGTATGCTATCTCGCATGAAATTATTTTGAATGCGGAAATTTCGCCTTGACAAGAGACGACAGCTAAATGGCGCCTATACTGCATCGCGTCTGTCAACAGTCCTCGTTTTAGACTAGTGCAGAATTGAGAATTGGAAGCACTCACTCCATGAATTCAAAGCGTTCTTAAGCTACAGAGCTGGCGAAGCACGCATGTGATGGGAGTTGCACCACCATACAATGTTCTATAGAGGCAGATTTCTTCTGTATAGTGATCATTGCATCCCCCATGTCACAATGTTCGTCGTGATGCCGATTAAATAATTATCTACCTAACTGAGATAACAGAGATTAAGAACTTCTGGGTTGGAGCTTCGAAAACAAATCTCGTTTTTTTTCTTTTTTTCGTGAATTGCTGTGATGTTTTTTCAAACACATTTTTTCAAGCCACCCCGCCACATCATAACCAGCCATGGAGGAAGGAAAGCATAGGAGAGGCCCCAGTCAGACCGGATGTGTAGGAGAGATGGTGGCGGAAAGTCACGTGCTGTCTTTCGCAACGGAGCACTGGGAGTGGTGTTCCAAACATCCTCGTTGCCGTAGCAACCGCGCCCGTGAAACTCTCGCTGCTGCTCTCGGTCTCCGAAAAGTGAGAAGAATTTTCGGCCCCGGTCTTCCTCGAAGCACATTCCGTAAGCGAGACAAGCTGAACTTGGAGGGACGTGTGTAAGCTTGAAAGTTGTGTTTTGGGTCTGTGACTGTGAGTGCCAGCCAGCAACCGAGGCACTCACGTAATCACTGCGCGGGTCTTCGTTGTCTTCTTCAACGTGCTACGGAAAAACACAGTGGCTCGTCTGCTTCACGAAAGCTATTACAGAAGTTTCGTAGGTTTTGTTCTGACGCGCGTCAGCAGCGCACACTTCCGGCGGCTCGTGGCAATGAAAGTTCAAAACTGACGTCATCTGCTTCAGCGAGCTGATTGGAGACGCAAAGGGAGATGACACACCAACATGGCTGCACTTCCGGCTTCAAAAATGTGACGTCAGGTCCTCTCCTATTTTGTTTCTTTCCTCCATGTAAACAGCGCTATCCGCGCGGTTCTTTAACCACACGCCCACAACTACATATCCACATCCCCGAGGCTCGCATAAAATGTCCTTTCTCGAAACGCAACGTCGCCTTAGCCCCACCTACTTTGCCGAGATGTTTTCCGTTCGTTCGCAATGAGACGGCCTCTGAAATGAACCTCTTATCATTCCAAAGGTTTCAAGGGGCACGAGCCTCTGCTTACTAATTTGAACCAAAGGAAACAACGTAGCGAAATAGCGATAAGCGAGAGCAATAATGAATCACTCCCTTTCTTTTTTGTATACAATGTGTTTCGTAACATTGCCCTCCTAGCCCTATAACGCTAAACAGCCGCGGTGCCGCTAATTGATGACACCGTTCTGGCGGCGGCCGGTGCCCACATGTGCCTTGGCAGCCCGCCCCACCCTCGGGAGGAGGAAACCATGCGAACGCGGAAGCGCTTGGCCAGCGGCCAGCCGGACGACTCGCCTGTCGATAAGAGCGTCGCGCATGTATCTCATGGCGGCGACGATTCCTGCGCCGACCAGGGCTGCTGCCCACCCGCAGACTGGTTCCTGCGCTGCGTGAACGCGCATCACTCGAAAAGCGCGGCGTGCAGCGTGAAGTGCTTGCACAGGCAGGCCAGTGTATACGATGGCGTCCTCAGCTCCGTGGTCGTCAACAGGCGTGGTTCTAGAGGCTAGCCACACTACTTATATGGGCGAAACACTGTAATTAATTCCTGCTTATTGCGGCCTTGTTATTTTGGCCTTTATACTACTTTTTAGTACGCTTTCGTAATTAGTGCGACCTGCGGTGGTATTCTTCTATTCCTACTTTCGTGCTCTATTCTCTTCCTCTCTCTATTGATAGCTTTCACGTTACGTCACGCACCCACCTTATCACCGTGTCGGGGCACAAACATGGTGACTACGAGCACTTCAGTCCAATCCATCTTATTGAAAGCATTCACGTGACGTTACGGACCCAGCTTATCGTTTGGTGCACCAACATAGCGGCTACAATGACGTCAGTGCAAGCCATATATATCATCTTTCTACTCCCTTTTTCCCGTCCTCCAGAGTAGGGTAGCGAACCAGACGCATTTCTGGTTAACATCCCTGCTTTCTCTCTTTCTCTCCTCCTCCTCCTCCTTGGGTTTCTGTTCCTTCATTCCCTGTAACCCGTTATCGCGTTCTTTCTTTCATCTTTACTTCCCTACTTCCTATCTACGATTTATATGCTTCTATATCTTCCTTGTCAGAGACTGGCAGGTGTTGTGCAACCTTTTTTTACCTTTACAAACCCTGCTTCTTCCCTTATATCCCTCTAACCATTGCGTACCATGTGTCTCGCGTAACTTGCGCCAAAATTTTTAAATGTGCGAGAACCACGTAACTGGATAGAACCAAGGTAATGTTGTTTGCCGTCGCTCAGAGCAAGTCAGACTATTTTCTGTTTTTGTATTTCGCCTAATTACATAATACGTTAATATTAATTAATAAACTTCTCAAATAATATATTCAGAGCAAAGATGTCAACGACAAAACTGTAGACTATCCTGAAAATTTTCCGCTCCAACTTTCTGTTGCTCAATACGTACTGCATAAAAATTTTTTTGAAACCTGAAAGAAAGCGCGAAAAAAAAAAAGAAAGAAAAGACACGAGAACAGTACCACGAGACTAGTCGCGCGGCACCTTGCGCTGGCTTTCGCGGCTTTCTTTTCTGGGTTCCACATATGTTTCTCGTATATAGCCCATGGACCCAGCATGCGGCATGATCATGCGTGTCCTCATTGTGTCGTTGGCCTGTGTTTTTTTTTTTCTTTTCCTTTTTTTCTTTTTATTTTGCAAGTGATGGCGGCCAACTCGGCCGATTTACCCCTCTATAGACAAGTGTGGTTCCAATGACATTCTCACGCGTACTCTGGAGATATTTACTCTTATGCTATGCGAAGCCAGTGCGAAGCTATCTGTGAAGTCTATAGATGGTGGTCACGTAACGTCACAGACGTGGCTTCCCAGTGTGCCAGTACACGAACATGGCGGCCACAATGACGTCAGTGCATGACATTATCATGCATACATTATTTGTTTTTCCGTGACCATTTCCCATTGGATTATCACTGTTATCTATTTGTCGCTCGGCGCAAATCGTACGGTCACGTTAATTGTTTGCTCAGCGTCTCGACGAGCTAGTACCTCACTATGGCGGCCACGATGACGTCAATCGAAACGATCAAAAATAATTTTGGTCATATGGGTGGGGACAATTTTCACTCTAATATTGTTCAAAACTTCTGATCACTAGTGAGTGCCTCGTTTCAATATGGTTCGCTTGCTTTCGTCGATTTATTTGTTTTACTTTCTTATCTTTAGCTTTGTGCATTACATTTATCCCCGACAGGAAGCATCAATACAGACTCTGGTTATGAGACCTCGTTTTGCAGATTTGTTTTTGTTTCCACAAATGTTTTCCGCAATTATTTTCCACAAATGTTTTCCACGAAAATAAATTGTACTTTACCTGATACTGAAACAGTCAAGACAATTTCTATAGGCTGTCTCTGGTCCATGAATCGTCTAAAGAAACTGCGAGACTCAGCTCTTGAGAGAAATTGAGTTGTGATGGCGATAGCCGACGTCATACGAACGTTTCCTCTGCATTTACACAAGTGCATTTACAGAGCGTAATAGATAACGTGCTACAAATAACTTACAAAGTGTTGACACCATGTATTTATGATGAGTGCATGAGATTGCTCTTTTACTGACGTTCAATGTGACAAGAGCTTTAGTTTATTTATTATTGTACGAAAAATCTTGCTTCACGCGCAAAAGAATCTGCCTTTTAGTTGTCACAGATTGAGTTCCAACACTACTTTTTTTTCGCTTCTTTACGTGTTTCTTTTTTTTTCAAAGTCGAACAACAAGAAACAAATGTTAATGAATAATTTGTTCACGTAGCGAAATGGTTCCTAAATAATACTTTATGCCTTTAATATGAGTAAAACTAATCGCATGATGTTTAAATCTACTAGAAAACACACAGATATACCTATACATAGAAAAATATGTGGCGACACAATAACAAGTGTTGACACCTGTAAATATCTAGGGGTTACTCTAGGCATTTCACTATATTTTAGAGAGCTTGGGGTGATGAAGTTAGGAAACTTGCAGGCGCAAGTTGGAATCAGCTAGCGCAAGACAGGGGTAAAATATAGGCTGATGATGATGATAAGAAACCTACACACTAAATTAAGTCGAGCTTGCTTCACGCTGTACCGGGCACGGAGTTATTTTCCTCCAGCAACACTGATGATTGTATATCTCAGCATTCCTCATAGTCGTTTAACATATTGCTCGGAATAGTGGGGCTACACATGTCCATCTTGTCTTAAACCCCTGATTATACTGAAATAAAGGCACTTAGCCGAGAGAGAGAGAAGGGAAGGCGCCGTGAAGCAAGTGTGCGCGGGCGGAAAGCGCCATGCAGTGTTCGCACACAGACTAGTCTTTCTGAAAAAGCATGAAAATGCCTTAGAAGTGTTGTGGGCCTACGAGCGGAGGGGACGGTATTCCAGTACCGTCTGCACGGACAATGGGTAATCTGCTAGTCATCTCAATACGTTGGAGAGTGATTGTTATTATAAATAAAACTTTGAACTTTGGTAAAAAAATTCACGGGGTCTCTTATGTTATCCCCAAGACGACTTGAAGACGAAAGCCCAAGTGTCGATGCATTAAAGACGGGCATATGACGTAAACATCCGCCTGAATTCGCTTAGGCTTCTTCGCTTAGTCCTCCCTCTTAATTCCCTTAGGCATCCCCTTCATTCGTTTAGTCTTCTTCGCTTAGTCATCCACTTAATTCGCGTAATCATCCTCTTAATTCGCTTAGTCTACTCCGCTTAATCATCCACTTAACTCGCTAAGTCATCCTCTTAATACGCTAAGTCATCGTCTTATGTTGCTTACTCAACCTGTTAATTCTATTGGTCTAATTCGCTTAGTGATCATTTTAATTCACTTAGTCATCAATCTTAATTATATTGCCTTTAACTCGTCTGACTCATCGAATTAATTTGCTTAGTCATCCACTCAATTCGCTTTAAAATCCATCCTAATTCGCTTTATCATCCATCTTTATCATCTATCTTGCTTACTTACGGGAGTACGATGATGACCCGCACACCATCAAAAGTGTTGCGCGAGTTTTTCTATATAGGGATTTGATGATGATAGTTTTTGTACCTTTCGTGTCGTCGACGCGTTTTCGCTCAAGGACATTGAAGGTCGACTGAACGATGAGACATGTAAGGCTTTCGCCTGAATGACTGATCGGTGTTTTATTCGCAGCCGTAGACATCACATACAGCAGTGCCAGTCATTGCAACAATTTAAATGTTGAAAGCGTTCTCGTGAAAGCAAATCCCAACAACCAACAAGGAAGAGATGGTTCGCATCGGTGCAATCCGAGTGGAGGTTGGAGCTGCAGCTGAAGGATTTAATTCGTGCAGTCTAATGCGCATTTTTTTTTTTTTGCAAATTACAGTCGGCTGATAAGAAGTATGCTGAATTGTCTGTCAGTCGTGTCAGATTACGAAGCTTCCTTGCAGGTTCTATCCTATAGGTGTGCAATCCGGACGCAGTGGTCTTCGTCTGGTGATGTTGAAACAACCTTCTCTCCGAGACCACAATGGTCATTGATACCGCAGTGGGCAGGTTAACTACTGAAAATAAATACCATGACATTCTTTCACTTGATGGGGAAGTTGCACTATTTCAGCAAGGGTTCAAATAGGGATGGCTTGTATGACATCGTTCTATTTACTGTGCTATACTGTTCAAACGAACGACAAAATAAAATAACCCCAGGTGGTCAAAATTAATCCGGAGCCCTCCCCTACGGCGTGTCCCATAATCAGAACTGGTTTTGGCACGTAAAACCCCAGAAAGAAGAAGACAAAATAAATGAAACAGATGATCATGTGCGCAAACGATGCATTGCTTCCCAAGTCAACTGGTCATGACCTCTATTTCGAAGAACTGATGACGTACACTGTGAAGCTAAATTTCATTCACAATATGCTAAAAAAAGAAAAAAAAAGAAAAAAAAAGCGAGTGGGTAATTTGAAGGACTGATGGTAAAGTGACGTGCGCCGCACAGAGTTGGGAGTTTTGCAGCTATAGATGTGACATAAATACCGGGTGCCGCCAGAACTGGTCGGTGTAGTTGAGCCATTGCTATGAATGTGCATGTGGTATGTTCGAGTAAACTGAGTTGCTTGGGTGCAGATGATGTTAGATCAGACTTCTTCTGAAGTCCAGGAATTATGAGGATCACAGTAAAAATGCTCAAACGCCATGGACAACGGCGTGGCCGTATGGTTGCATACCCTGTGAAAGACTGGCAAGATGTGCACAGGCAGACGCATTGGATTTCTTGCAGGGTCTTTCTGCAGGTAGTCCTGGAAAATGGTAGGATGGGGCTCGTGTGCAGTGTCTGACGTGCACGCGCACTGTCTCAACTGCAATCACCGTTGTGATTGTGTAGTCTTGAGCGATGGAAACACGAACGAAGTGGAACACACGTTGAAAGTGACGCGAGCGAAAGTCGTTGCTCTCCAGATTACTGAAATACGGTGTCAGAAGAGGCCGTACTTTCTTTTCAGAGCGGGTACACCGCATTCTTCAGCATCGTCTTCCTGGATTACTCCCAGTAAGTGAAGGTATGCTCGCGGTCACCACGGTCCACCTCAAGAGCAGCTCTTCGCAGAACGTGGCGCCGTAGCGCACTTTCACAGTCGAAGCTCACGCCGGCAGAAAGAAGCTCACGCCTTCCATCACACACCCACACAAGTCTAAAAACACGGCTCGTCGGTATACGCCTTTCACGGCGCTCGCAATAGATCACCATGTCGGGCCTTTTGTGGAACCTGGAGCGTTCACTTTGCTCTTGGCGGTCTGAGTCAACGTGTCTCTTCCCGTGTATTTAGGAGCGGCCGAATAAAAGGAAACCCGTATTCTGCGCAAGCGTCGTCGCTTCTGTAAAGTTGGCGTCATTGTCTGCTCTCCTTTCCTAGCGTGTCTGCGCCTCCGTCCAATCCACGAGCACATCTTTCTGGTAACAGCAAGGAGCACCAACGCGGCTGTGATGCGGCGTCAAAAAAAGCAGCAGGTACCTTTTCTGTGCAGCAGTTGTTCAGCGGGTATCATTCGCAAATTTAATTATAGCTTGTTGGAATCTCGTCTATGGAACATCATTCTGAGGTCAGTAAATACATTTTTATCGTCAATGCCCCTTAACTATGTTCGCAGCGTGCATGCGCAAGTCCCCACTGTTTTTCTTACGCCATTCTCGACTCACAGACACCCTCTGACCTTCGTTTCAGTTTAAATGCAAATCGTTTCAGTTCGCCCCTGCCTTACGTAGAGGGCCTTGCAGGCGCTGCTGCCTATTTTACTTTCCTTTAAAAGCATCTCTTTCGCCAGCTAGAACCCCCGCGTATCGAGGGTCACCGAAACAAGACGTTACGCGTTGCGGGCTGTCACGGCGGAGGCCCGCGCGTGTGATCGCCGTTATCCGTGAAGTTATACCAACCGGTGTGTCGGAGCGGAGGTGTTACGCATCCCCCAGTTTTTGAGGAAGAGGAAGTGCGCCGATTAATTGACGACGGCGCGGACGCCCTTGCTCGGCGGGCTGGGGACGGCGCCGTTGCTGGTGGCCAGCAGCAGCAGCGCCCAGAGTGTCCGGCGGCGGCGCGCTTTGTCTCCGGCGTCCTCGCGCCAACAAGGACGAGGCGTGGTCCTTCCGCGGACCCAGTTTCGCACCAGAGGAATCCGGCTTTCTCGCCGTGCTCTGATTCCTCGGGGAAAGTGGCCCCCGCGTGTGTGCGCGCGCGCCCAACGGAAAAAGAGCCGGACGAACCGATCGGTCACTCGCCCCTCCACCGCGGCTTGCCGGCCGCTTCGCAGCGCCACCGCTGCCGCCGAGCCATCCGGCTGCCTTCTGGGCTTCCACTGGTCGCGCGCACGGGCTTTTTTACTTCTATCGATTCCTTTCTTTTTGTCTCCCTCTCTTTCACAAAGTGCGTATTAGCTGAAGACGTGTTGGGGCGCCCGTTGAAAGACCACACTCGCGGTCGCGCTTTCGTTTTTTTCGCCGGCCGCGCCGCGATAGAGCGAGCGTATAGCAAAGCCGAGCGGGGAGAAGAAACGCAGAAAACGAGGCGCTCATAACGCGGTGCTCCGACGACGACGACGAAAGCACGCGTCGTCTCTTATCAGAGACACGGAAGTCGAGGATATATGGGCAAAACACGCCTCTAGGCGTATGCCGCGCAGTCTTGCGGAGACCACGGCGCTGGAAACATAAGTGAAATCCGAGTTCGACGCATTTCTCACAGAAGTCGCACCCCTTTGCTCTGACTGCTGCGTGCAACGGGGCGAGCTGCCTTATCGCGCATCGGACAGAAACCGAGCATGTATCGGGCTTGCACTAGCAACAGGCGGCAGCGGGGAGTATACGATGCCATATCTGAATTGTATCGAACACTGCCCTGGCGCTATTAGCTCCAAACGACAGAACTACACTGCGGTCTAGAAACATTTGTTTTGCCCCTGCAGAAGCTTTATGGGGGAAATGTTTCACGGGAGAGGCAAAGAAAAAGCTTGACGAACGTTTTCACTATAACTTTTCATTATGACTTGTTCCTCTACTTAACACAATAAAAACAAAAAAGGGGGGGGGATTTCATGAGCGAAAAGCAGTAAGTTGGCTGAATAGTGACTTTCTAACGAGCTACATTGCACTGTGAAAGGAAACAGATGAAGTAAAAACAGTAAGAGAGGAATGATTATGACAAAGATGAAGCGGTTCGTTCAGACGAGGTGACTAAGGGTTTTCCCGAGAGCTGCTGATAGAGATACTGTTCGTTAGTAGTCCACATCACCTCTTGCGTGTGGTTTGGCGTCTGATTTACAAACGCCGATTCATTCGTCGTAGGAGTGACCAACAGCGCCCCATGCTAATCGTGAGGGTGTGAATACATTACAGAGCATCTTCTGCACCTCTACCTTACTTTAGACAGTCAGCGATATCTCGTGCGTGCTATAGTCTCAGCCGCTTGGGTGGCAGACTGTTCTCGACTAAAAGATCCTGGGGGCGTGGTCGATTGGGACACCAGTGACTCTTTCCTATTCCCCTTTTGTCCCCTTTTCCCCGTCTCCTAATTTAGTGTAGGGAAACTGGGCGCGACCTCGGTTCACCTGTCTCCTCTTTCCCTATTATTTCCTATCACTATAGGTGAGCACAGTCGTATGTTTGAGCACAGACCAAGATGACAACTTCGGAAAGTGGCTGTATGCTAAACAATACCGTGGACAAAAACACAGTGACATTCGCTATCAATGCTATCAACGACAATAACTGATCTCATTATCTACTGTCTCTGGCACGCAGTAGCCATTGCAGTATGGACTTTCTGAATGGTCAGTAATATGCAGGTGATACTTAGTAGACGGCACAGTCAGCCGCCGAAGAAACATCAGTGTGGCTGAGTCCCTAACTGCATTGTGTAACGCCCGTGGAGATCCTTAAACCCGACAGCTGTGAAAAGTGATGATGAAACTTCCAGTCTCCCTTGCAGCAGCTTTCGAGCAACGAAGATGCAACAAGTAGCAGGGTCTCAGAGTTATAGCTGCGGTCTCGCGTGCAGTTTGCTGCTTTCTGTTGCCAGCTGTGCTAACTAATGGTCTCGCACATTTATTCAGGTGTTAACAACGAGATGCCCGCAAGTTATGTATACGCAGTACGAAAAAAAAGAAGAGGAAAGCAGAATAAAAGATTAGAAAGAGTAGAAAGAGAGAAGATTGTTCATAGCACGCACGCACTAAAAGCAGAAAGCAGAAAGGAGAGAATGCTGTTACTTAGAAGTGAAATGCGAGAGCTTGTATTTCCTGACAAAAACCACGAGACACACCAAGACCGCAAAATGGGTCTCTATGCATCGTCAGCTGGACCCACTTGTCGTAACTGAGCACATTTTCCTGAAGGAGACTCCTTCTTCAAAACGCTACGTGCGCTACTGTTGCACAAGAAATGCTGTCATAAAACCATATCGGTACTCTAGTAGATTGTTTGCATGTGAATTATTGCAGGCAGTATTTGTTGAAAAGACGCAGCTGCGCAGCATTAGTTAACAAATATTCGTTGATTAACTTTGAATAATAAGCTATTGTACGAGGTTATTGCGCATATAGTGTGATTTCAAGCACAAATACCTGACAATTAAGCGAATAGAATAGAGAAGGCAGCGTGCTCTGTCTTGTCTTGTCTTGTCTGTTTGGCACGTACTTGCGCTAGAAATAGCCGTTGATTAACTTTTCAATTACGGGATTAAGGGCAGCTGTTCATATTGCTCGATCCTAGCTCCTTTCTCCATGTTCAGTTCCATTATCAGTTATCAGCTTTATTAAGGCCGACTGCGTTTACTGTTGCCAGCCAACTCAACCCTGACTGTCTTGCTTTCTTTATGTGTGCAAGATGTTGGCACCTGTCCGATGCGCCGACTACTCTGTTATACGACATGCAAAAAAAGGGATATTTATAAACAAGAAAAAAATTTCAACGACAATTGTTTTACTCCTTATTACGTGGTCAAAACCAATTCACTTTTCCCCGCTGGTCATTTTATGCAATATTCGTGACTTTAAGCCGTTCCTATAGACCTTTCTTTGTCACTCTAGCTGTCCATCTCGGCATCGTCAACCGTTTGAAAGGCTTCTTTGTAAAGAAGACACACGATAGATGCTAACTAAGACCTTCACGCAGATAGAAACCTCAAGGGCGAGCTCTAAATTTCTAATGATGTTTTCTTCCTACGTGACTGTATGTGCATTGCTATGCATTCCCTGCACGCGAACTTACTAGGCCAGCAGAGTTCTTTTAAACTATTCTTCGTTGTAATCGCTTCGATCCCACTCACCATCACGTGTAATACCATTGTCTTTCTTACCCGGATATTTTGTTATCTTCTTGTAGCCTACAACAACCGAATCACCTCGATTCATCGTCTAAAGGTGCTGTTGACCCGGTTTTTCGAAAACTGTATGGACTGCGCGATAGACGACGGACGTCCGTAGGTGCTTCCGTGTGTCTCCAAGGACAATGCTTTCTTGTCTTGTTTTTGTTTTGTTTTCTCAAACCGGGAATTTGCAGTGGCCAGCAATCCGGTCTCTACTTTTTTTCATTCATTCTCACTTATTGTCGAAATTTAGAAGTTTAAGTCGGCAGATGTCGACAGCGAGTGCACCAGGAACGCCCAAAGGAAACTTTTTTCACTATTTCACTACAGAGAAGGCCTTGTGACGAAATTCATGTAAGGTAGTTTAACTGACGACACGACAATGCCTCTGGCCACCTCTCTTTCCTTATTACCATCATCACGTGCTAGGTAAGCCAACGAGGTGTACGCCTGGTTATCCCTTCCCTGCATTTCTTCTGTCTCTTTATCGATATCTCGATGATTAGAACATCTTCGCTTCTTGAAATTAATTATAAGCCACATTCAGTAGATTTTTTGCACGGCAGAATGAGTAACAGCCGTCGCATGATATAGTTCTCAGCACTTTCGGATTTAGTGTGTCGACATGGTTGTCTTCGTTCATTCGTAGCTCCGCCAACAGGCTTGTCACATAGTGTCAAAAAGTTAGTCATATATTAAAGAGGCTAATCATAGTGTCAAAAGGCGAGTAATATAGTCAAGAGGCCAGTCATATAGTAAAGAGGCTAGTCATACAGTGTCAGAAGGCGAGTCATATAGTCAAGAGGCTAGTCATTTAGTATCAAAAGGATATAGTCATACTATAAAGAGGCTAGTCATATAGTCCGGAGGATAGTCATATAAACAAGATGCTAGTCATATAGTCAAGAGACTTGTCATAGAGTGTCGTGTAACAAAGAGGCTAGTCATAGAGTGTCAAATGACTAGTCATATAGTCAGAAGGCTAGTCACATAGTGTAAAAGGCTAGTCATATTGTAAAGAGGCTAGTCGGAGTGTCAAAAGACTACTCGCATATTCAAGAGGCTAGTCATATAGTGTCAAAAGGCTAGTCATATAGTAAAGAGGCTAAAATATTAAATTATGGAGTTGGACGTGCCAAAACCACGATCTGGTTATGAGGCACGCTATAGTGGGGGACTACGGAATAATTTGGATCGACTTGGGCTCTTTAACGTGCACCTAAATCTAAGTACGCGGGTGTTTTCGCTTTTCGCCCCCAACAAAATGCGCGACTTCATGCTCAGTAGCCCAACACCATAGCCACTGAGCAACCACGGTGGGTAGTAAAGAGCCTAGTCAGAGTGTCACAAGACGAGCAATAAAGTCAAGAAGCTAGTCATATAGTGTTAAAAGGCTAGTCATATAGTAATGAGGCTAATCATAAAATGCCAAAGGGGAGTCATATAGTCAAGAGGCTACTCATACAGTAAAGAGGCTAGTCATATAGTGTCAAAAGGTGAGTCATATAGTAAAGAGGCTGGTCATATAGTAAAGAGCCTAATCATACAGTGTCAAAAGGCGAGTCCTATAGTAAATAGGCTAGTCACAGAGTGTCGAAAGGTTAGTCATGTAGTCAAGAGGCTAGTCATATAGTGGCAGAAGGCCACGGCGGCCGCATTTCGATGGGGGCGAAATGCGAAAACACCCGTGTACTTAGATTTAGGCGCACGTTAAAGAACCCCAGGTGGTCCAAATTTCCGGAGTCCCCCACTACGGCGTGCCTCATAATCAGATGGTGGCTTTGGCACGTAAAACCCCATAATTTAATTTAATTTAATTTTAGTGTCAGAAGGCTAGTCATATAGTTAACATGCTAATCTTATAGTGTCAAAAGGCTAGTCATATAGTGAAGAGGCGAGTCTTTGATGGATTCCAACTGAAGGATAAATCGCCTTCCAACTTTTACTTTGTACTCACCCGAGGGTTTTGCGCAAAGTAAACAGTAATAAGAGTAGCAAATATCAGAATATGCAATTCAGTGGCTTCAAAGTTTTCACCACTTGTGTATTTGTTTTACTCCAACGAGTATCCTTCAAAAGGAAGGTAGTATGCAAAACCGGCACACTATATTTCATTCCGTCTTTCTTTTTCCTCAGTTCGGGTGGCACATACATGCAGTTATCTGATTTCTTATTCTACAATGTAATCTACTCTAAGGATAGAGAAAAAGTTTCTGAAGCCAGGCAAGGAGTACGGATAATTACTCGTTTTATTTGTAGAGTAACATGAAACTCGCGTTTTTTCATGTTTTGCGTTTTTTTCAGTCACTTCGCCTCGGTTTTCCTTCCCTGTAGCAACTGTTGTATATTTCATTTACCTCAAAGAATTTACCCACCCACCCCTTTCTGATGTACTTTAGGAGTTCTTTTTTCTCTTGGACTCCCGAATTGTACAGTATACAAGGACATCAAATATGGCAGTCACAGCGCAATAGACAGCACAATGAGGTCAATTAGCCACTTGCGTGTTCCCGACACCTGTCATTTAAGACGATGCTCCACATACGCCGCCGTGTACATGGAGAAGCTGGCTAAAACTGTTTGCAGCATGTGTTCATAACAAGAAATAAAATGGAGGCAGGGAGATCAGCCACCGTCGTAGCTCACACGGCAGAGTGGCGCACGCGAAATGCAGACGTCTCGGTCTCAAATACATAGCACCTATGACGTGTTGCCTTTTCCTCAGCCTACCTGCTTTTTCTTCACCTCTCGCTCTCTCACTCTTCCGAATTTATTTCCTTTCCCTCTCTGACAAAAATATAGATTAAGATGTTATTGCATCTTATCGGGTGTGTATTTCGAGCCCCCTGTTCTTTCCATATATATGGCCCCAATAATCCAATTAAATGTTGAATACTTTATTAGAGATTAGGATTTTAATTAATAATCGGCTAATTTCAATAATTCCTTCCACTCAGAACACATCTACAGCGACGACCTCAATCTACCTTGCTTATTTATATCGTCTGAATATGTCGATTACGTTGTCTAAAATCTGGATAGGTTTGCCTGGCTCTCACCCAGCGTTATACTGCAGGTCAAATCAGTGATGCACAAAAAAAAAAACGCACAGAAGTTTTAAATAAAAACGCTTAACCTTGCACTTTTCCGGAAGTGCGCGCGAAATTTTCATCTTATTACTCATGATGATGATAATTTCTTTTTTGATCGTCTCGGACTTACGGCCCTCACTGCGCGTTGCTTAGCGCAGCTTGCAACACCGACACCGCGTACCAATGCCGACACCACGTTCCAAGAGACCCGCTTCGTGAATGCGTCTCTCTCTCGCTCTCATATCGCGCAAAACCTCTTCACCTCGCAGAGCCCGAGCGTACGAACGCGCCAGCTGTGGACGAAGACGACGACGCTCGGAACGCAATCATATGGTTGGCATAAATGCATGCTCTGCAGGCATGGCTGTATAGCCTAGTGACTTGAACAGCTTCGCTGTTAAAAGAGAGAGAGAGAGAGAAAAAAGAGCAGGAGCGCTTCCTTGGCACTCAAAATACGCACTCTCTCAAATCAGGCCCCTCATTTTCGTAGATTACTTTCGCACGTCACAATCGCGACACCTTAATAAAGCTGCAAAGTTGAGAAGTAAGGGCAGTCCGCAGGCGGTATACCAGTGTGTCAACCACGCATGCCGAACTTCCCTACGAAAGCGCAGAACATTGCTGCGAAACTTCATGATGACCTTAGCCTTTTTTCAACTCACGGCCACAACTCCTCACTGAATGCTGTTTGTGTGGCGTATGTTTGCACACCGTTCGATTGTTTACTTTGTTGTCCGCCGTCAATATAATCCTAAACAGTGATGTTATGACACTTCTGCCAGACAAGCAAGCGTGTAGTGGCCGCAAAATTAAGAGCCAAAACGTGTAGGAATAAGTATAGGCGTGCATCGATTTCGCCTGCTCGGCGAGCACAGAGGCAAGCCGACGTGGTTCGGCCTGCTACGGCAAACAAAGCATACGAACGGGGGTCAGGAGGCGTGCACAGAAGCCATGTTCCCGATGGAGAAATCGTATTGAAACCGTACACTGGGGGGCGTCGCAGCGCGCGAAGGAATCGCGCGGGCGTGTTTACCTTTCACGCCCACCAGAACACCGCTATACCGGCGCCATAGATATATATCGAACCGCAGGCTCTCACACTGGCGCTAGTACGCTTTCTGTTTACATGGACACGAATAGAAAGGTGAAATAAATAAATATATAGATAAATAGATAAATAAAAACAACAAAGTTGTGGTCTACAATAATATTTATTAAGCTGATCACACTACAATTTGTAGTTGTTCTTTGTATCTTTACCAACTTCACGCGCAATTTTTTTTACAGTATGTACCAACTACTTCGAGTCGCACTTAAAGGATTGAAACAAAATTTTATACAAATATTTTCCAATATACTCGAATGTTCATTTTGTAGCGGCAGATTGGTTTTTCTGGGGCTAGCTCGATCCCTTGCAATTATAGTCATTCAGTTTTGTCGTTTCGAGTGTCGCACCCGAGTGGCCATCGTCGGGAGGCTTGTTTTAAACCAAGCGTCTAGTAAATGTTTCTCGCTTCTAAAAAAATGAAAAAAAAATACAAAAAAAATCACTGCCCAAGCACTGCATACAGATGGTTAACCAGTGAAGCTGAAACGTGCAGCCCCGGTGTTTATCACTGGATTAATCCCGACGGTTCATTAAAGTCTTTCTCAATTATTGGTTACGTCTTTGTGTTTCTTAATGAGGCTACGCACACGTTCGGCTGCGGCGGAGAGAACGACGTCACGTCGCCGCCGTACGCTTCTCATCTCACGCTATTCCTCCGCCATCCGCCTCGTGGTTCCGCTGCACCCTCCTCTCCGCTTTCCTCCTGGCGTCTTTCATCTCCGTTCGCTCTTTCATGCTTCGCTCGGTTACGACGCGGGACAACGCCGACGCTCGCCGGAGGAACGGGCGCCTAAAAGCTGCGCTCTAAAAAGATTGTCGCAAGAGCGCGCCCTGCAGGTGCCTTTCCAAGGGAGCCTACATCTGCGCTCTAAAAAGATTGTCGCAAGAGCGCGCCCTGCAGATGCCTTTCCAGAGGGAGCCTACATTCAAGCGCTGTTTTTAAAGCGGCGTCGCATGTAGGCTCCCTAGCCTTTCCCGAGGGGTCCCTTTCTTGTGTCGTATGAAACACCCGAGCATCAGGCTATATTTTTACCCTTGCTTACCGAAGCTTTTGACATGTGCTTGTATTTGAAACGTTCCATATAGTGACTTGCTTTCTTTTTCGTTCTGCGCTGTCAATACGAACATTTCTGTCGTATATGCTCCTTTGGTTTCATTCTAATGTACCCACTCCTATCACAGCTAACAAAATATAGCTGGCAGTGTCTGACAAATAAAATAAAATGTAAATAAATATTACTTTCCCCACAGAACTTCATTGCCGTGATGCTGCGGTTCTGACTGAATGCAATAAATACTCGATTTTTATTCAAAAATTAGAATTATTTCAGGTGCTAAGACTTTAAGACAATGTACTCGCAATGGCAAGGGTAATTTCGTTTCTCTGAAAATTTCAGGCTTCTTATGGCGAGAGAAAACAACGAGGAAAAAGCACTTCTTGTTGCGGTCGTTCAGTATACCCAGAAAATTCAAATACATGTTAGTTGCATACTTCGGCGAATTCTTCACTTGCAAACAATTTGTTTTCTTTCTTAGCTACTTATTTATTTCTTTACAGAACTTTTCTTCATTTTTCTATTATTTTAGTCTTTTGTTTTACTTCCCTAATAGCAGAGTGACCACCCAAAGCCGCCGAACAATGAGCGCCAATTACGGATGCAATTCTTGGCAATTCGCGAAGCAAATCTGAAGCGGCATAGCTAAAGGTAATGGCGCTGATGAACTCAGGGCAGCTCCTGACATCGGAAAGTGTTGTCGCTGATGGCGGAACGCCAAATTGGCTGCTCCTTGCCTCTATTTAGCGGTCACGGCAGGCGGTCAGCGCCTTGCGACATTCTTTGCTTACTACGTTACTGCTGCCTAACGACCTTCTCATGAAACGGCCTCATAATTTGATGAAAAAATAAGAGAATAGACAGCCTGACTGTACGCCCTTCCGCCTAATGGCTTTCGGGGCGAGTAAGGAGCTGGCACGCAGATAACCCCGCACTGCTTGCGGCTACATGCACGTCGACGTTTGCGGCAGAGCCCTGTGCGAATCGCTCCACTAAGCCACGGTGAAAAATGCGCGGCGCGCTGCCTAAAGGTTCGCATTTGTTATCGGTGTTGCTATTGGCGTGTTAGACTACCTTGACTTGATTAGACTGCCCCATCGGTGCCGCTTAGTGTGACTTTGAACGAGGCAACCGGTAGCAGATTGACATGAATAAATACACGGCATCGTCGGTCCAGTGGATGCTGCTAAAGGCTTGGTTTTCTTGCTCGTAAAACATTGATCATTCTGCGTTCGAAATCGCAGGCCTCAA
The DNA here is from genome assembly GCF_013339745.2 of Dermacentor silvarum. NCBI lineage: Eukaryota > Metazoa > Arthropoda > Arachnida > Ixodida > Ixodidae > Dermacentor > Dermacentor silvarum. The sequence continues at coordinate 223,331,240 of NC_051156.1, forward strand.
AACTTCATTAACTTGTTCCCCTAGCTAGTTCGATACAAACCGTCACTCGTGGCATTACAGTTTCGTGCTTGTCTGCTTCTGAGAACGGCCAACTCAAGGGTGGCTTGCAATGGTTTTGAAGATATTTGTCCCTAAATTTAATGCTTAAGGCATTACTGATGTTCATAAAGATCACCCTGTTGTGAAGAGTAGCACATATAACACTTGCCAACTTTGTTGCAGAGTCGGAGGGCCCGCAGCGTTTCCTCCCACCTCCTCCCCTCCCACCTTTTTTAAGTCGTGCACATCCGTCAAAGCACAGTTGATAATAGCAAACCTTGCCATGCCTGCCCGGATAGCACGCCATTCTTCCATGTACGGCGAATATACCTTTGAATTTGTGATGGCTTCTTGTACGCAAAAGTTTGGGAGGACGCTTATGGGGGTCGCTAACAAACAATAAACGTATCGAACCTGTGTGAAACCGTGACTTCGTAACAACATCCTATGAATATAGGCTTCCTGTGTGTTCGCTGTGGTGCTCGTATATCTGTCTGAATATGAGGGTGCTTAACGAAACGCGGTCACAGCGCTAGCAAAAATTAAGACAAACACGAGCTGCACGGAACTTCGTCTTGGCCATCCCTACAACGCTGTAACCATTCCAGTAATGCCAGTAACCAGCTAGACCAGGAATCCGCATTAAATAACGGTGCTTTCATATTTTCATGCTTGCCTACAAGCGACAGAGACTGCGGACAGTTACTAACATCGCGCTACGAGTGTGTAGCCCTCTTGACATTTAGAGACGCGGAGTAGACGGCGTCGCTTGAATGCTCCAGCCCCTCCTTACAGATTCACTGCGTACGATCAATGCGCGCTGTTTGGGCAGCACTAAGGAAACCGTCCATAGCCAAAGAAACCCGAAGCCTTAGCTCCCATTTTCAGCTGCGGCCGCGCTGCGAAAAAAAAAAAAAAAAAAAGGCGGCGCTCCGGAAGCGACCGACTTGGATCAGACCCCCGTATAAACCGAAAGCGCATCGGTTCCAGAGAAGACGTGTTTTCTCGGCCAATTCCCCGTTCCAAGGACCGCGTTCGGCTACATAGACTACACACCCTGTCGGCACTGAGCCGCGCGCAGCGTTGCGCGGCGGCGTCGACCCATTGTGCGCGCTGTATTCTGTGCTCCGGGAGCCGTTATTGTTGACGCCCGCCGCAGCATTTTTTGGTCGAGGCGAGTGCTTTTAATGAATCGGTTGTGCTTCACTGGAGCCGCCTGGAAAAATAAGGCCAGGAAACTATCGGGACGCGGAAAGACACGTGGCCTGTTATTGGCGTTGGCTATAGGCGTCCTTCTGCCGCAGCAGCGGGCGCGGTATGCGCCGCGAAGGCAACGGCCTCCGCCTCCGCAATGACCGGGCCCGACTGGCTCGCCCAGCCGCCGACGCTCGCTACACTTTCGCGCGCACGTAAAGAAAGTATTGACAAGGATGGCCAGGGCTGCTCGCGCTAAAGGCCGCAACAGTTGGGCGCACGGTGACCTTCGGCTAAGCATTGGTAATGGAATAGCGGCTATGAAGCAAAGAGATCTGATTATTTATACAGATAGTATACGTACATTCTGTTGTATACAGAAGTAAAATTCTGGCAGAACCCATTTCATGACGACTGTCGGCGTTAATGCCATTCAAGCGATGTAGCGACACACGGTATTGCCACCGCCGAAACGCGGCATGTACGAGCCGTGTATACAGCCGCGCTCCCGTGTTGCGCTTCTCTCTGCATACGCCGTGCCCTCTAGCGGCGCGCCCGCGAAGTCCCCCTCCTTTTGCGTGGCCTCCGAGATTACTTGCACCGGTGGCACGCCAGTGCGTGTAGGAACGCGTCATGTAGTGTTAGCCGTGAACCGCAGCCGGGCTCCTCTCTCACGCTTCGATGATGATGATCACCATCATCATGATGCGGATGATTATTCATTCACATCCAGTTCGAAGCAGAACGGTGACAAACCGTCGCCTATATAGCCTGCTTGCGCTAATCAGGTAATCTATACATGTTTTCCACTCTATCGTGTTGCCTATATATCCTTAATCTTAGCTTTTTCTTTCTTAAAACCTCTACACATACCTTGCATAGTTAACTATGGCTGTAACAGATCCGGCCTTATCAATCTCTTTTCCCTGATATCTTTCCACCAATACTATAATTGTTTCGTGCTTATCTCGACTTCCTTCTGGACACGCTGCGCCGTCTGACGTCGCGCCCCCAAGTCGCCTTCGGTTACGCTGCGTCCGAAATTACACCGATTACGCGCCGGTGTCTGCTAACGCTGAAAATAATCTCTCGCTGCCCGCAGGTATTCGTGGCGCAGCGCTAAATAGTTAGGCTGCTCTGGTTGGGCAACCTGTGTGGCGCGGGTTAAAATCCGCCAAGTGCCGGATAAATTTTGAACGATTCGTTTTTGAACTGAAGAGCGGCGTAAAGCATTTATATACTAGATAGACTGAAAGAGGCTCAAGTAGGCTCCGTGTGGTAGTCGAATTAAAAGAGAGAAAGGTTACTCCACATCACAAACACTCCGGGAAGTTCATGCCGTGATGCTACCCTCTTAGTGAAGGGACGTCAACCCTGGTCCCGAGTGCCATTAGTGGCGTTGAGTCCGCCACCTAATGAGCTAAAAAAAAAAGGGAAAAACATACTTCTTATTTATTATTGGACCTGGGCAACCCTTGATGCTAAGAAAATCCCGTATAGTAAGGGCAAATTTGGAATGGGATGCGTAAATTTGTGTCGATGAAGCGTCTCCCTTCCGTTTTTGTGTGCAGCGCGCACTGTAAACGTACCAAGGACGAGTGTGACTCACCCGCACATTTCGCCTCTCATTTTTATTCGAGAAACAGCGTGAACTCTCACTTAGTAGGATGATGTGGCACTAAGATAGGAGTATCGAATGCTGTTTTTCTTTTTAATCGAAAGGTTGCCCTGCGGCATAAAATGTGTGATGCCTTCAGAATATATGTACATGTATAAGCGGTTTTGTTCGATAACAGGGATCTGTGGTGTGATGCACAGGTGGTAGCCAGTTGGGCTGCTTCGGTGTAGTCCCAATTTGTTAAGGGACGTACCGAGGTAGCATTGGCACTCCGTACATGGTTCTGGATTTTGTTATGTAGAAAAGCTGTCAGTTCAATTCTCACATAATGCATAGTATACTTTTATTGCGATACCAATTATATGGACACTTCAACCGGAATTCTGCCGTCGGCGTCGCCGTCGCCGTGAGGTTCCATATAGATAAAATCTTCACCGCGCGCCGTATGCCCGAGCGGAAGCGTGCGGGGACGCGCGCTATCACGGAGAGCGAACGCACTCAATCTCCCGCGCGCAAGCAACGACGAAGCGGGAAGCGAGCGCCGGAGAGAGCGGGGGGGGGGGGGGGGGGGGGGGGGGGGGCACTTCTACTGTGCCAACAACCGCGCTCGTCGCTCGACCGCACGGTCTCTTATCTCTCCCACGCGCAAGCAAGGAAGCGGGAAGCCAGCGCCGGAGGGAGCGGGGGGGGGGGGGGGGGGGCGCACTTTTCCTCTGCCAGCAACCGCGCTCGTCGCTCGCTGCACCGTCTCTTATCTCCACACGGCTCTGACCTTTATGCACTGTTCATTCGCCGCTCAGTTTCCGTTGAAGCGATAGACCGCACGTGCCTTCGCCCGCTGCTTGCTGCCAGCGTTTTGACAGTCGTTGTCTGCAGTCATTCAGTGTGATCTATCCATGTTTGTTTGTGCGCGCTCACACCACGCTTGTTCATTCAGTTAGTAATAGTCGGGCCACATTTTCCAACGCACGCTACACATGTAATGCTGCCCGGATGGGCAGTGCAGCGCTACAGGTGTGTCCCTTCGCACGCGCGCTGCCCACGGGAAGCGCTTCTCATCAACACCACCGTTTCACACGCGCCTTCTCGTCGTCATCGAGTCTCTCATCATGTCGGTCTACTTACGCCGCAGCACACCTGCTTACTTAATCAGCTCATGTTTACTACAATTCATATTGCTACCAAAGCCGCTCACCTTACTTCGTATGATATTGCTGTGTTGCTATCGCATTCATTGCTTCGCCCTTAGGGCGAAAATGTGACATTTTTTTTTAATATATAGATTTTATGAGCTTTTGACTCCTTTAAGTGGGACCAGTTCCGTTTCACATAGAATTACATCATATAGAATGGCAGAGGAACTGAAACATCGTGTAAAACAAACTCGAGCTTATAGTCAAGCTTAGTCGAGTCGCCACAAATACACAAAATACTGGAATATATAGAATTACAGCTATGGTGAAAAGAAGTAGCTATCATCATTGTGTGGCTCAATATCATTTTTTCTTTTCTTTCAAAAAGTAGAAAAAAATTAGAGCCAATTTATCATCATCACATTCTAATTATGCGTTCGGATAGCGCAGAATTATGCTCGTCACGCAAGACCGAGTTTGTACATTGATGCAGGGTATTTGTGAGAGCGGGGGAACCGCAAGACAGCAGTGTAGATCATGTGCATGGTTAAACTACAACTAAGAACAAAATTCCTCGACATAAGTGCTTAAATACGGCGGCTGATTTCGATTCGTTCCACGAACAGCTTGTCTTCCAATCACTTCAGCGTATGCATTCTTTAGAAGGTTGCAGTTTCGAGATAATGGTGACTTTAGTGGTGCTTTTCGTTTTACGTTTTTTGCCATTGGTCTGCCCACAAACAGAAATATTTTCGCACTCCATTTTATTTCAACTTCCGTGCGACCTTTGTTGTGCTTAGGCGCGCAGCGTGCATACTCTGCAGTGATTTAGTCGTATGACTTCTGTAGTGGCGTTAAGCGGCTATTGTCACGGCCTTAGGTTGATGTATGTTCTTCGTACAGAAAAGCGCTGCTCATTGAGTGCTCAATCGTCAGCTGTGCATAATGCTAGTGGAAAGGCAATTTTTAAGGGTCTTTCAGCCGATGGGGGAACTTAATAATTGCAATTCATTATTCACGAGGACACGGCACCGCTTAGCTGATGACGGCTTACTTTTAACGATGCTTTACCACTTACTTAACGGAAGTATTCCAACCTTCGCATTTTTGTTTTAGAGAGGTAGTCGATCCTGCAAGCGTCCTCCAAACGCCTCAATGTTTGATTGCGGAAACAAGAGCACTCAGCATGCACACGGGATACCTGCTGTCAGAAGGGGCGTGTCTGATCTGTTGTGCTGCCATTTCAGTGCTTCTTAGAATTTCTACATATGAATATGAAAGTTTCGCGTTTCTTTCCCTTCTTGTCTTTTTCTTTTGAAGGATAAAGGAATTTTGGATTCATTTGAGAGCTCGGCGAATGATGGAGTAATGGCAGCATGCTTGGTGACATTAGTCACATATTTTGTCCCCATTAATGTACACCTCCCCAGGGTGAACGGTGCTTTGAAGTTCGTTTACCTACTGGAGGAACACGTATAGGAAGAGCAGCGCAGCGGTGGGACTTAAATGCATAAGTACACAACGTGGGTTCTCACTTGCAACTGAAAGTTTATTACGAGAACCAGGATGCGCGATATAGGTGCGGTGTCAGCCGCGGACGTATAGATGCTAGCATGCATTCGATGGTGACGTGCATGATGTGACTTCTAAACTTCTGTAAAAATGCTGTTGCTCGTCAAGGCAAAGTCAATATAGAACAGTGACTGCTTTCGCCGAAGTGTGGTCAATCATTTTTTTTTTTCGGTTCACCGGTATGCCGGTAGTGCATATCTGCCCGAAAGCGCTTGTAAAACCAGTAACCGATTTTTTGCCGATATGGCCTCCAGCAAATGAGGCACGCCTTGCGCGGTGCGCTTCCTGTGCCTACAAACTCATCGAGGCACACGTATATAAACGGGCGATTAGGTTTTCTTCTTTGCCGTCTATAGTTTGCATTATCATTCGCGTCACTGCGTTTCCGTTGGAATTGTGCCCGAAAACTATTTCTGTCGACCAGCGGCCGTTTCCGGGAGAAGCGTAGTGAAGCAGGTCTGCAATCAAGCATGCGCTCCGCGCGACACAACATGGTCTCTCTCTCTCTCGCATCTTTCATATTTGTGCTCTCCTGGTGCCGCACTATTCGGTGCGCAAGTTTGGCTGAGAAATCAAGGGGAAGGGGAGAACACGCCGAATGTGTGCGGAGCTGCAAAATAGGCCGACAATCACGGCAACCAAGGAAATTATGGGAGACATAAGGGCTTTTTCGGCGCTCGGTGCCGTTGATATTCTGTTCTCTTCGCATTCAAGATGAAAGAAAAGAAAGAGCACCGCATCGAGCATCGTTACAACTGCGAATTCACTAAAGCCACGCACGTCAACTACATCCACGGAAAGACAGACAAACGTGATATAAAATCAAAGGGCTCTCAAATAGTATGGCATTAAAATTAGCTGTCAGCAAGCGAGGAGAATAAGGCACGCCTGTCGTTGTAAGGAATTAATGGTGCCAAATATTCTTCTACTTTGAATAAAATAAAGCTGTAATTCTGGTTTCCATTCGGAACATTTCTTGTAACAGATCACGTGCTCTTCGTAACAAATCAATCGAAAACTCTACTCGGAGAATGTTATTAGGAAGATGACTAAAAGATATAGGAGGAAATATGAAAAATAAGGATACACTACAATATGAAACTAAGGCAAGAGGACGTATTGAATCAAAATTAGAAGCTACGAATATACTGGTGTGGCCATGTCTTTGACATGTACTACGTGTATATTTAGTGGCAAGCTACACTTTTGTAGCTTTTAGTCTGTGGTAGAGCACTGCACGGGCTCGGGCTTACCCGAAACCCGGGCCCGGCCCGGCCCATGGGCCGGGCCGGGCCGGGTAGAGCAGTTTTTTCACGGGCTCGGGCCGGGCTCCGGCACGGCGTCTGCTTTTTGACCCGGGCCCGGGCCGGGCTCGGGTTTTTTGACGTGGGCCCGGGCCGGGCTCGGGCTTTCTGCGAGTTATTCTGGGGCTTCTCAACTCTGAAAAACATGTATTTTTCGGTCTCGGGCCGGGTTCGGGCCGGTTTCGAGCCGGGCTCGGGCCGGGCTCGGGCTTAAGGTAAAGGGGTGGCGGGCCGGGCCGGGCGGGTAACGTAGATTATTTCCGGGCCCGGGCCGGGCCCGGGTCTCGCCATAAATGTTTTGATCGGGCTCGGGCGGGCCGCCCAATGTAAAAATGGGCCCGGGCCGGGCCCGGGCCGCAAAAATCGGCCCGTGCAGTGCTCTAGTCTGTGGTCCTTTCCCCAATATTCCTATATGGGAAAATAAGCGCAATTTTCACTTCAATTTTCAGCGATATAAACAAAACAAGACCAAAGTGTGGGTACTTATTCAGTTGATGAAAAGACACACATTTGAGGTGCTTAATTGCGCACAGTGAGTTGAAAGAATGTGTTCATCGTCGTTCAGACAACTCTTTAATGCCACTTGTCCTCTCTGAAATAAATATGTGCTACACCGGGAACTTCGAAATGTACTTACTGCTTATGTCAGGCCGACACTCGGCCAGTCGTGTTAGCTTATCATTCAGTCGTTCACAGCAATCATTTATGTCAACCATTTATCGCTACTAGCTACATCATAACATGCACCACTTTATCTGCCCGTAAAGTAAAACTGAAGTTTTTTGTCATCACTCGTGCTGCACAATCGCATTATCTATTTCATTTTACCAAGCGGGCGCAAATAAACTTTTAAGTATTCCTGCTCATACTATTCCATCGGTCCGGAATAATTACTTTGAAAGAGATGATGTTACACGCCCGCTGAGTGACCACTTCCAACACGCATCGATCCTAGTTATTCTCAGTGTCAGTGGTGATTCACCACCAAGCGCAGGGGCGCACAGGTAATGTTTCCACTGGGAATGAGAATTGATGGGATGCTCTCAATCGTAGATCGCTGACGCAGTAAAGTCGAATTGTGAGCTAGCTTTCAAGACGGTCGGATGCCTGTGTGTACCTTGCCTGTGCTTCGTCCTTGCACGTCTTCCAATATTGTGCAAGAACTCTGGCAAATGCGACGTTTCCTAAAGGAAAGACAAAGAAAGAAATCACGTACACAGTGCTTTTGCAATCACCTCGGTGAGTCGCCAGCGCACTGCGACCTCCAAGTTTACTCCTGTAACGGACCACTGCTAGCAAGGACGTATTTTTTTCTCAGCAGGCACAAAACTCTTGCACGCGCCCGTCAGCGCTTAAAAGAGCACAGCCGCACAGTGTGCGTCCTGACTCGCAGTGGTGCGGAGCTGGTTACGCTTGACAGGTAATCGGCGATTATTCCTTTTTGCCTGGTCGCCGGCTCCAAAATTAGAGTGCATGAGACACCTTTCGCCGTGCAAGTAGCACTTCCTCCTCCGGGCCTCACTCCTGGCGCCAAGAACTACTGGGCACCCTGAATCATACTGTTATCACCCATCAGTCCTGGATGAGGCTCCATGCGCGACTTTCATTCGGGCCACTGACATCGCATTGTCGAGTAGAGCAACGTTCACCCAGCACCTTACGCTGCTCAATTGCTAAGAGTTTGACCAAAGAAGCGGAATTTCAGTCCACGTCTTCTACGTTTCCGAAAGGTGGCGTCGGTTCCCATCTAGCGAAATGGCCCACTATGCCCTAATCGGCCGCGCAGTTTTTTTTTTTTTTTTTTAAGCATTACGCGCCAAAACAGATCATCGAGTGACGATTATAGATATACGTAATTACATAAAGTTCGGGACGAGCTCCACAGGCCGTCTAAGTTAACTTCGATGTCGCTTGCGCGAACAAGATACCTTGTTCTCGTCCTCCCTATTAAAAATAAATTATGGGGTTTTACGTGCCAAAATCACGATCTGATTATGAGGTACGCCGTAGTGGGGGACTCCGTAAATTTGGACCACCTGGGGTTGTTTAACGTGCACCTAAATCTAAGTACATGGGTGTTTTCGCATTTCGCCCCCATCGAAATGCGGCCGCCGTGGCCGGGATTTGATCCCGCGACCTCGTGCTCAGCAGTCCAACACCATAGCCACTGAGCAGCCACGGCGGGTTATCGTCCTCGCTAGGTTCCCGCGAATACTTGCGTCGGTCCACATCACTGAACAATCAGTGATATGCACATTCTTACGACATGTGAGTCTAAAACACACTTCAAGCATTTCGTAGTGTACTGCCGATTGCGGAGCTACTCCTTTGTTCGACCAATGTAGAGAATCAGGAAGATACAGAGGTTGCAAGGCAAGATACATACAGGGTGTCCCAACCATCACACACCAATATTTCAAGACATGTACATGCCACGTAGCTGGCCAGAACCAAGGTAATGTTATTTGTCGTCGCTTGGAGATACTCAGATTATTTTTTGCATTCCACCTAATTAGATAATTAGTGTTAATTAATCAACTTCTCCAATATTATAGTTAGGTGAAAAGTGTCTATGAGAAAATTGAAGAGCAACATGAGAAACTCCCGATACAGCTTTCTGTTGCTCAATGCGTGCTATATAATAGTGTTTTTCCGAGCGTGAAAGAAGCCCGCGAATACACGCACGATTGCCGCGTGACTGGCCGCTCGAGGCACCTGTGACTGCCCCCTCATCCCATCACTTTCACTTCCTCCTCCTGTCCCTCGTTTGCTGTCACACACATCAATTCAATAAATTAGTGCTTTCTTATTACATATTTGTTACCTTCCCGTTTATTACGGGAAACTGTTTGTATCTGCCTTATTGGAAAAGCAAGCAGTACACAATGTTTGACAGTAGGCGCATTGTGTTGCCCCGTCATTATTTTACCTGTCTCCTAGCTCGTGTTCCGTACCCCGCGCCTAAGCAAGCCCGCGGGGAGGGATGATTCTTAAGACGGTTACATGACCCGTGAGAAACTAAAATCAGGAAGGGGAGGTAGGCTGATCATCTCGGCAAGCGGAATCGTCTGCCGCGAGGGCAAATGCAAGCGTGTGTGCGCGCGCAGTCGTGCGGCAGTGACGGCGAGTCTGTCCCTTTCCGGGAGGCTCGGAGCGGTCACCGGGAAGAACCGTTTCTTGACCGCCGGGGAAGGAAGGGGCAGTGGACAGCGCGGTGAAAGTGCTCGAGAGGAGGGATCGACCCCATCCTTCTTCTCCGGTCGACAGCGAAGGGGGGCAGGCACCCAGCTGGCGCAGCTGCCAGCGTCGGCGGCGGAACCGGCGGTTACGGACCACTGGCCGCCGCGCCCGGCCGAGGCCGGGACGCTCGGCTGACGCCGGCGCCAGCTGCCGGACCTGCGCGGGGCAGCGGCGCACCTGTGCCTAGCTGCCGCCACCGAAGGCACATCCGCCACCCGAGCGCCGACCCTGTTGGCCACGGGCCACGACTCCCGGAGAGAGTGGCGCGCGCCCGATCGAGAGAGGTCGACTTGGTACCTGACTGCTGACAGAGAAGTATTGCTCGCAGGGGTGAGCACCGCGAATGATCCGATCGGCCCGCCACAGCGGCATCGTTCATGTCTAGCATACTGCATGTACTTTCGCTTCATTAATTAGTGGAAGGTTTGCATGCCGTCATGATGGGCTTTAGTGTATACGTATGGTCACATCCAGTCATATTACGAGTGCTACACATCTGCGGCATTCCGTGCATCATTCCTAAATATTAAACTAATTAATTTTAATTTTATTGTGAGGTCCCAAGAGCCAAAACCACGATCTGATTATGAGACACGCTTGTTGTGGCGGACTCCGGAATAATTGATCACCTCGGGTTCTGTATCACGCGCCCAATGCACGGTGGATGAACTATTTTGGAGTCCTACTCCATCGGAATGCAGGCCGCCGCAGCGTGATCCAACCGTGAACGGAATCGAAGCCACGACCTCGTGCTCAGCACCGCAACGCCATATCCTCTGAGTGGACATATCCACTGTGGCGGGTTTTGCATCGTTCCTCACATTTGGAATTGTATAACTGAGTTCACAGTTGCAAACAGTACAGTTGGCCGAGCATAAATATTTGTTTTCATCTTTCCTTGGTTTGTTCGCGTTCTACAAATATGTGTATCAACAGAAATAGGTGCAGTAGTAAAGCATAAAAAAGTGCCAAAGTACAACACGAGTACTTCAGCGGGACCGTACTTGTGAGGAGCCTTTTACAATTATATGAAAAAAAATCATTTGATAAGGCTCGTTTTTCATTAGTTACCATTAGAATAACAAGAAGACTCAGGGAGCGCATTAATATAAAATTGACGGTGAGATTCACGCGTGGCAATTTGAACGCTGACGTCCATAGGGGCAGTGGTCAATAGGTGGGCGCGGACATCAGAGAGAACATACCGGACAGAGGCTTGCAAAACCGCACAGGGAAACTCGAGAACTACGAACAAGGATAGCAGTGTCACTATTGTTGAGAATCGACTAAATATACTATACCCCACATTTGATCCGTGTAGTATCAAAGATATCTTACAAGGCGCAGGCTGCCATAGGAACCCTTTATTACGGCTGTTGGCACAGTACGATTGTCGAGCACGTTAATACTGGGACAAAAGCAGCACAGAGGGCGATGGCGACTGCAGAGGTCGCGTACGATAATGGCATAGGAGAGAGAAAGCCTACCGTAGACGCACAATTACGTGTTGTGAAGGAGGTCCAAAAGCGCAGTTGGCACGCTGTCTCCGAGTTGGGCGTGTCCGCATTTATCATCCGTGAGATCTTCGACATCAATGTTGCCGAAAGCACAGGAGGTATTTAAGAGAATCTATGCGCTTTTGTCGTAATGTTACGGCTACAAAAGAAAATAAGAACGATATAATGGGAAGAATAAAAAAGATATATGTAGACACCAGCAATTCTTCCGGTGCTGACCTCGTTTACTGCGAGAGCAGCAGGCTTTCCCAGCGGAATTTGCCATCTTCTTACGAACAGCTTACTTGCGATGAGCACAAGGACGCGGCCTCCAAGTTACATGCACAGGCACCACCGATCTCAGAGTCTACACGGCGCACAATATCCCACACAAATCTAGCGCAAACGCTGCGTGATAGATCAGTGCTCAGAGCCTCCGGCTCGTAACTGCATACTACAGCGTGGGTTCAGCCTCCCGTGGCGGAGGTGGGCACAGTTCTGTTCTTCGCCATATATGGTCAGGGTGAAGCTGATTATGATGAGGTTACCTGACGGCGACACGATGACGTGACGAGCGTGACGATGATATCGCAACGGAAAGGATGGGAGGACCTTGTTTTAAGCTTTTAACTGCATACTGTTGGAGTTAACGTGGCGAAGAATCACTTTAGAAAGTATATCTCTGGATGACAAAGCGAAGAACGACGCTCCGCTAGATGTGACTTTTCGCATTAGGATTTGCACAAAGTTCACAGTGTTTATCATCGCATGACATCGATGATAAATCACAATCTCATTACACAGTCATTGCCGAACATAGGAAGATCATGGGAGCTGGAAGGCACGTGGAATATTGCTTTATATTGCACTTGGAAAAATAGCGCGTTGCGCTTGTCACCGTCTATGTCCGCCGATCGGCCCAAGATTAAACGGAATCCTGTATACTATGCAAAAGAATGACTTGTGTGTTCAAGGAATACACCGGAAAATTAAATAACTTAGAGTGACATAGAGGGCTCCGCTCCACAAGCCTAATGGCACGACCGAAAAAAGCTGAGCGCGTTTAGTGTTATTGCCTTGCGATCGATCAATAAACTCTAAAGTTCGTGGTCCGCACGTTCGCACCTCTACACTGGGTAACAACCTAAGAATTCAGAAAAGGCTCCGGCCACCTGACTGCACTGCATCTGGCCTTAGTGCCTCTGAACTGCAAAACATATCACTGCAGAGACACCAGTAGTGAACGATGTTCGCCTCCGTCGTGAGGTCATGCAAGATGACGTCAACTTAATTTGGTGGCTCATCTATGCAAGTTCACTTTAAGATGGACAGCGATGTACTTGCCATGGCATTCTTAGACTATGATCGCGTATAGCTTTACTGGTGCCCAAACAGTGACACGGTAAGCATTGTTCACGGTTGGTCAGAATCCTCGGTGTCGGCCACTTTCTCAACACGACGTCGCCAGCCACCGCCATTCGGCGTTAACGAACTAAGAAAGGAAGGACTCGATCGTCACTCGGTTGGTGCTCACTTAACGGAGCTGGAGTATAGGTATACTCTGTTCTACAACTCGTCTTCAACCACTTTTTATTGCATCACGCATAATTACCGTATCTCGTATCCTCATCCTGGCTGTATGTAACCTACCAGTCGCACAAAGAAGCTGTTCCACAGGACGTGCGGTGACGTACCCATTTTCCCACGGGTCATAAAAAGGCAGTGGCAGTCTGCATAATGACATTTTACTTGTGGTCGTGTTTTTATGCAAAATGAATAGCCGGTTGGCAGCAAAAAAGTATTAATCAGCGTAAGCAAGGAATAGCTTCGGTGAAGCTGTTTAGAAGTTTAGAACTCCCCGGGCTTACTATATCAGCATCGGCCTTGAATGGTTGAACGAAGCGTCCGAGCAGTTGTCGTTCCCGAGTGGCCATGTTGCCCATCGTGGCGAAGCAATTCTCCGAACGGCCTACAGCGCAGCCGTTTTCCCGCAGCTGTAAAGACGGGGATTACCGGTGCCGCTATTCCGCTCTGGTGGCTGTGAGTCCTCCTATTCTTACTGCTCTTGATCGCGCGCGTCATTTCACGAAGTTGCAGAGGAAGAAATTCAGTGGGCGTGTTTCCTGAATTTCAAGTGACCTGAGTCAGTCGGTCTATTGAGCCTATCTTCAGTCGGCTTCGATTTTACTGGTGGAATTAATAGTGAAGAAATATATTAATCAGTATTTACATAATAAATACGTCTGACTCAGCCGCAATCTACCGCCCATGATTCCGACAGCGGCGCGGTACAGACGGCTCCATCAGCGTGTATACAAACCAGTCATATACGAGCAGCGATGGTGGTGACAGTGCGCTTTCTCAGCCTGCACTCAATTATAAGAGGTGTGTTCCTGACATGTCGCAACGTGCGAAGCATGCCTTATCGACTACACGTCTAGTTACGGGCCTGCATTCACGAAAGCGTTCTTACGCTAAAACTATTCATAAGAACCGATGCCCGCCAATGGCATTGTTGGGCATAATAGCTACGGTGGCCGGCCAGTTACAAAGAGCACTTATGGACAAAAAGCTTTGTGAATGAGACCCACGATTTCCTACGCATTCTATGGCAAAATTGTGTTGTGAAACTTCTTAGCTGTAGCGCAGGATTCTTGACAGGTGAGGCGCTATCTATATTGGCGGACTATTACTACTTGCAATTTTCTTTCTTGACAACTAAGTTTTCAGCGCTATTCCACTTGAGTAAGCCGGAACATTATTCGGCCTATATTTTATAAACAGCGAAAGGCCCCTGCACTTGAATGCTTTAAGAGGAGCTATGCAATGTCTGATGATGCAGCACCGGTGTACCGTGCGGTGTGAGCGCCACGGACTTGACGGTGACGGCGATTTGCTTGCAGGGAGGGGCGGCGACGTGACGAATTGAGAGCGGCTGCCCAAAGTGAAGGAGGGCACACGCTGAAATGACGCATGTCTATCACGTCTACGATCTAAGCTGGTGCTCACACAAATGGTTCACCAACACCTCTTGATTTCCTTATCAAAAAATGAATTAAATTCTCGAATTTTACGTGCCAAAAACACGATAGGATTAGGAGGCACGCCGTAGTGGGGGGCTCCGGATTTATTTTGACCACCTGGGTTTCTTAACGTGCACCCAAAATGCTAACTTTTGGAGTACCGATGTGCGCGAGGTATTGAAAACCTAATGATGACGTCAGGAATAGCAACGACATATTTCAACCATGATTCACTGTATTAGTTCCAAATGTCTTACATTGTTTCTATTATTTTTCTTTCTTTTATTTTGTTTATAACTGTTGAATAAAACCATCTTCGGCCGCAGCTATTCACTGAATTCGGCTTCGATAACGGCTGTATACTGAGATCACAAAATGCTGTTGATGATTAGCAGTGGTTCCAGACAACAGCCGGCTTTAGCGAGTTTTTAGCATGATGTGATTGTTTGTTAGTCTCCATCCCTGTGGTGACCCACTCACACATAACAGCGTAGCATTTTTATATTGGCAACTACGACGCCACATTGAGGGTGATGTAGCCGCAGAAGTTCACAGCCAGACATTCTTAGGCCATGCAGGCCATGTAGGACCAAGCAAATTCATTGCTTAGAAGTGGCGGCCAATGACATCGTTCACAGAATCTTTGGTCGTTGACTCTGGAATTGTGGTTACGGCACCTAGGAACCCAGAATTTAATTATTTTTATTTGTCTGTTTCACTAATTACCCCGTTCCGTGTTATTTTCGTCCTGGCTTCTTCCTGCAGCTCCGCGAATGGCAAGGGAAGCAATAGTGCGTCCGTGCAGTCGATGAAGGAGTCGGCTTACGCGTCAGCAACAATAAATCACACCGGCTTTTCACCTGCTGGCGTGCGTCGCGTCGCTCCGAGTCATCTCCCCATGAGCAGCGCATGCGTGATGTGTCTCGGTGCGCACTCGAGTGCTCGAGACACGTGCGCTCTCGCGGTGTGCGCGATCACTGATACGCGACGGACCCCCCGTGCGACGTCGATCACGGCACGTTGGTGCCAACGGTCTTCACCGGAGATGCCAGCCTCTGGGTCGGCGGCAGTTTGGACTTCGAGGAGAAAGGGCTGGCGTCGCCACCCGAAGGACGACGAGAGCGGCGCTCGGCCATGCGTGAACGGTATATGGCGAGAACAGTGGCTCTGTCTTGGCCTGTTCGGCACCGACGCAGGTATATAGTGGAGAGTCGCGGAAATGGGGAGAAAAAAAAAGGTCCGAGTCAGTAGTCGTTGAGCGCGGCGACGTTTCCGCCCGGAAGAACGCGCCGGTTGCGGATCATGCGCAGCCTGCACTGAAAGAATGGCTACAAGGAGCTCGGTGGTTCACTTCCAATGTTGTACTTGTGATGGCCGCCCGCTCCCGGACAGCACTTACAAACCATTATCCCGTACAGGCTCCGCGCGTTTAAACAACGACCGCAGCTGTGCTATTAGCCCAGATCATCAAGGGACCTGACCAAAGCAGAACGAAACTTACTCTTGAAGTGTTGTGATAAATAAAGGAGATGGCATTTGAATAAAACAACAATAATGCAGACACATGCCGACGACACGAGAAAGAGGATTACGCCTGGGCTTAAACCACCAACCTGTACATAAATGTTTTGGGTACGATATATGTTTCGGGAAATAAGTCTGGCAAAGAGAGAGAGAGAGAGAGAAAATGATTTAATGAAAGGCAGGGAGGTTAGCCTGGACTGAGTCCATTTGGCTACCCTACACTGGGGGAAGGGAAAAGGGGAGAGAGAGATTAAGAGAAGAATAAAAAGTCCGCTGTTGATATCGCCGACGTAGCAACAGATCTCTGTTCTATATCACTGATGATCAATCAGTCCAGATCATAGACGGTCACTCAGTCCTGCAGCTTTCAAAAATCGCAGCAGCGCTTTTGTGGCCTATTGCAGCTGTGATATTCGAGGCCATGGTCCCAAGATCTTGCTCAAGGTGAACGGTCTTCTATCTAGCCTATTGAGAACGTTGCAGAGGTCATGTCTTTCGTTTTGAAAAAATGGACAGTAGCATAGTAGGTGTTCTATAGTCTCATCGACACCGCAAGCATTACACTCGGCGCTATCAGCCATTCCAATCAAGCACGTGTAAGCATTGGTGAATGCAACACTCAAGCGTAAGCGGCACAGCATCATTTCCTCATTTCGCGGAAATCCAGGCAACAGCCGCAGCTGCATAGATGGGTCGAGAGAATGCAACCGATTCTGGGTGAATTCAGTTGCATGCCACTTCTCCAATGTCATACTGTGCGCTAGCTTGCTTAGGTGTTGGGCTGCGTCAGTCCTCGATAAAAGCACAGAAACAAGATTTGCTCCTTCGTGTGCTTTCCAAAGCAATATCACAATGAAGGTAGGTTGGCTCGTTGGTTAATAAGGCCTATGCGACAGACGAGGTAAGCCTGGGAGTCTGGGCCTGGTAATTGCTCCCTGTACGAAGATACCTTGTGTACGACTACCAAATTTTATTTGACTACAAAGCTGAGTTCTTTTTTTTTTTTTTGGTCCCTACTTTACTTTATTCTAAGATCATCTTTAAGGAACGGTAATACTTCTTCTTATATTTGATCTTCTAGGTCGAATTATTGACTGGTAACTAATAATTTCATTCACTAATTTCTAGAAGGAAGTCAGCTGGCGTCTATAACCATCCCATAATATGAAATTAGTCGACTGCCTTTCAGCCAAACAACGTGCTGAAATTATTTTTAATCATGTGTAACACAGACTGGCGCAGAAATGCATGTCAAAGTCACAAAAATTGCAGCTGTTACCAGTGTGTAGCCGATACTTTAGCCATGAGTCAGTCATGACAATGTAATGCCATGTAGTCCATGTCATGCAGTAATAGGTTGTCTTTCACCACAGAAAGTTTAACTATATTGATCCCTTTTTTTGAGCGGATAAATTTACATTCCTCAATTTCGCGCCAGCAGTTCTAAAAACCTTGCTTAATGTCGTCTTCTCCGCAGCGCATATTGGCGGGATATACAAATCGGAATTACGCGCACCCATTTTCTCGCTGCAGGTAGTATCGACGTGACCAGTGTCATGATCGCGTCGTAAATGCTGCCTTCACAGGGACGGACATAGCGTGTTTGCATTCGCGAGAGGACAGGAATATAAAGGCAAGCAAGTAAACGATCTTTTGGAGCAGGGAACTCCGCCGTAGATCGCTGAGACGAGTGCTACAAGAGCAGCAGTTGAGTTGGTGGCGAGGATGATGTATGCCTTTGCGTACTCACCGTTGGCTGACGCATGAGAGAGTGGCGCGCTGTTCGGCGGCTCCAGGGACTCGAGGCAGGCGAGCCGAAGCTCCTGGCGACCCCCAGCAGAGCCACGGCTCAGTTCAAGGAAAACCTGCATGCGAAGCCGTACCGTCAGACCCGGGTTCTCTCGAAATTACGGCCAATTGTAAAGGTGCGATCGAAGCTAACGCCGACGATCGTAATGTATAAAATAATAGCCAATAGATTATCGTTTCCTTTTTCGTCGCGCATAACAAGAATAAAACTTTGGGGTGGCGATAATTTTTGTAGGGGGGGGGGGGGGGGGGGCTTGATTCTAAGTAGAGACAAAGAAAAGGCACAGAGAGAAGCTAAAGTGGCAAATCTAGCAATGTACGAGAAGAGTAATGCAATGCCAACGGGCCAGTGAACACATAGGAGGTGGACATTTCGTTATCTCTATTCGAATATTGCTTGATCGCATGGCAGATAATGCTATATTAGTCC
Organism: Dermacentor silvarum; assembly: GCF_013339745.2. NCBI lineage: Eukaryota > Metazoa > Arthropoda > Arachnida > Ixodida > Ixodidae > Dermacentor > Dermacentor silvarum. The sequence continues at coordinate 223,349,622 of NC_051156.1, forward strand.
ACGACACTGAAGTGAGGCCAAAGTTATATTCTCTCCAGCCTACAGCGAAGTTCGGCTGTCGCATCTAAACAATGACAGCTCCCATTTTCCAAACACAGCTCTTCAGCTCCCCCCCCCCCCCCCCCCCCCGCCCCCACCCACCCTCGTTTTCTCTTTAAATTTTTTTTAGCACAGTGAACGTTTCAAACTGCTACTATAGACTTTATTGGTTTTAGTTCTGCTGGCTTTGTATTTGTTGCGTAATTCTATAGCGTTGCCTTATTCAGATCGTGATATGTGGAGGTACACAAACGGTGTTAGTTTGCGCGAATTATCACGTAACATGAACGTCACAGCAAAGGAGACGAAATCGAGCATTTATTTCAGCTCTATGATCCTTTCGCCATGATAATTTTGTCTGTTTCAGGCCAGAACACTTGCATTATATCAGACTATACGTCGAAACGTTGTCGTGCATCTGTCCGTGGCGTTCCACTCACTCATGGAGGAGTGTTCGCCGATGTCAAATCTGACCCTGCTGGTGACCTGGTAACTCCACTACATTGTTATCACGCTGATGATCGACGTCGGAAGCAGACCTCTCCCAGCTCCCCCGCTACAGCACGTCAGCTCCGCCGATTTCTCGCCCCCAATTTTCTCGATTACTTCCTGCCTGTATAGTTATGTGCTTAGCGCCTTACACGTCTTCATGCAGGAGACGTAGCTGAGATCAACTGTCTTCGGGAATGACAGTAGTTTGGCCTCCGTGGCATTAGTCTCGTGCAAATTAATCAAACTAAGACGGGATCATTCAGAAGCTTGGCGTAGTAATCCGGACACGATCGCGCTCGGAAGCGGGTCGAGAGAGTGCAACCATCGAACGTATAAACGCACTGACCCGCCTCGGCGCACACTCGATTCGTCACGGAGTCGGCGTCAGTTGGAAATCCGAATTACAGTCCGACAAGCCGACCCGGCGGGCTTCGGTCGGACTATAATAGTGGCACTGGCAAGTATGGAATTTTGGCATTCCGGGCCGTTTCCGCGCGATTAGTCGCACAGGCGTAAAGTGGTGCTCGCGCAACTGAACGCGATACGGGCGCGTCTCGCACCACCGGACTTCCTTGGCGGCTTCGCATGGGCGCGGCCCGAGTTAAGATTCACCGGTTGGCGAGCGAGGCGAACGGCTTCTGTGTCGCACGTCGGCCAGCTTTCCCCGAGCAGTGTTGTTGTTGTGCGCCGAGCGGTCATTAGAGAGGAGCGGGGGCCGCCAAGGGCGGAGGCGCTCGGACGAGGCCCGGGTCCGGCCGCACCGGCCCAGTTTCGAGGCGCGGGCCGCGGCGAAAGTGGTGGCACCGCGTGCGCTTGACGCAACAACGTCGTGGCCCAGTTTAAAAAGTCGCCCTCCTCGGGAGGACCATTGTCCGCCACGCGAACCGCACGCGACGCGCGCGCCATTGTCGACCGGAACAAAGGGCGGCCCGAAGGACGCGCGCCGTATCGGTTCGGGCCACTCGCTCGCCTCGCCGCCGATACGCATCGCGCCCCCGACAAAGCGGGCTGCTCTCAGGGAAAGCCGCCCTCTGCTCGCCTCCTCCGCGAAGGTTGCTGCGACGCGGTTTCGGAAAGAAAAGATAGAACGTCAAAAGAAGTGCCACTGCAGGTTACAGAGAATGCGGATTCTCAGTGCGACGACGCACGCTGCGAAAGGGCAGCGGAAACCAATTCTTCCTCGGCAACGGTCGAGAATTACGTCAGCGCAAAAAAGAAAAAGCTGGGCGTGTCGAAAGGATCTCCATCGGGAGAACGGCACGGCAACGACGCGCTCAAATGGCAGCGCTGACGACGACACGCGATTCCACTTGTCCGCGACTGCTCAGTGGTTGTGGAGTTCCGCCGATGAGCGCGAGGTTGCGAGTTTGATCCCTGGCATCTCCTCTGCAGTGGAAGCAAGAAACAGTGTGCCGAGTTTTCGGCGCGCTTTGAAGAGCAGCGCGTGATAGAAATCGATCAGCTATACCGTTCACTACTGCTCTCCTCGTAGCCCATGTCTGGCTTTACTAAAATGAAACAAGCGGCTGTAGCCTGAGTTTATAGTCATGACGTTGTTCATGACGTTGTTCAACTACGCGCTCGCAAAACTGAAGATTATAAACAGGTGCCCTGATCAGCTGACTGACAAGGAACGCATTGAGTATCTGATACAGGGAATCCACCACGACCAGGTGACTATGGCAATCACGGTACAGCGACCAAGGACTGTGGATGAGTTCATGAGCACTGTGACAGAGGTGGGTCTTGTAAAAGACCAGAATAGCGTCGCCTGCACTTCGCGGAGCACCGAGCCTCTTCCAAGGGCCTAAGCACACAGCACCCAAGTAGCAAAAGTGGACCGTTCTGTCACCAACCAGCACAGCAGCCAGCCGCTGTTTCCCCAGCCTGTATCACCACAACACTCACGCATTGCCAACGTGCCACCACCTGGACAGGAAGCCAGCTACGAGGCCATTTCATCCAAATATGATTCTCCAGCATATCGAAAAGGTCATGACTTGAAAAATGCGCTTTCTTAAAGTCCAGCAAGAAAGATCACCTTGCCAGCAAGTGCACTGAACCAGGACTCTCTCGCAACACGCAGACAACACCAAAAGTACCAATGACACATGTTAGCCATGTTGGAGATACATTGCCGGGCTCCAAGCTCACATGTGTCATAGTAACAGCCCATGCACAAAGCCTTGGAGAAGTCAGTGCCTTTCCAGACAGTGGGTCGAATGTAACCATCCTTGCCGCGCACTTAGCAACAAATCTCAAGGTGGAACCATGGACCAAACCACCATTGCTTGTTGTAGGAGGAAGTTCAGTAATGCCCGAGGGATGCACATTCCTGAAGATCAATATTGGCCCACTATCTGCAATTGTTGAAGCAGCTGTACTGATCAGGCATAATGCCCTTCCGCTAATCCTAGGAGAGGACTGGTTCTACGCTGCGCAAGCGGAACTCTACATAAAGCCCCCTCAGCTACCTGTTATCTGTCAGCCTTTTAAGAATGCCTCAGTGTAATTCAGAGAGTAACTGATGCTGCGAATGGCAAATGCTGTGATCGTCACCACGCCAGCTTTAGCACGTTTCGACCCTCAAAGTTGTGCAGCAGAGCCACTTCAAATGAAACACGAACGAGATGAGGATGAGCCATTCTGGAGGAAGCTCACCAACGCAACCGTAGTTGACGTGCAACAGGAACCTTTTACTGCTGTCATTCAAGCTAATTTCAGTGGAGACCACCTATCTACAGATTCCACTAGCGAGCCCCTCGTTGGTATCCCTGTTGGCTCACAACTCACGCCTGAAAAGCAGGAGTCTGTGAAATGTCTTGTGCAACAGCTTGCCTCTCATCACTACTGGTCCTGATGACATTGGACTTTATGAAGACATTGAGTATGATATTAAACTCCAACTAGATACCAAACCGTAAGGGCGACAGCCTTATCGTTACACCAGGAGTGACCACTGTGTTGATCACTCGGTGGTCCACTCAAAGTCAGTTTTCCGAAGAGAAGTTTGAAGTGGCGCTGCCATCTTCGATAAGTTCTGGATGAAATGTCTATAAATGTTCGCCGTTTGGAGCCAAGGTAACAGGTGCTTCGAGGACTGTGGGATAGGCATACGCAAGATTGCTTAAAGCAAACGGGTTAGCTTTTATGAAGGTTGGCTCTGTAGCAGTAGAAAGGTTCCAGCGCTGCCGCTTTTCTCATCCGCGGCCTCAGTCCAAGACACCGAGACGACCTCCGAGCGAGAAAATCGCCGGCGTGTTCCCGGGGAAGTAATTCAATCTTCCTTGCATTTATTTTGCTCTTTTGCAAGCGAATGCATGAATTTTTTACAGCGAAGCTGTTAAGGGCTCACTCTTCGATGGTCGTGTCCGGCAATCGAAAAAAAAAAAAACTCTCATTGGCCGTATGCTGTATGTGCGAGTGAAAGCGCGCGAGGGCGAGGGACGCGCACTTTCACGGGGAGTGAACGCACGGCGGAGAGCAAACGCGACTTCCCAGTGGAAGGGGAGTGGTGGGCGAGGAGGGCATCGAGGCACCCTAGACTGCGTGTGCATGCCCGCTCTCCCGCTGCGGCGCATGCGCGCAGCCCTGCCGGCCTCTGCCGCCTGTGCCGCCGACTCTCTGTGGGCTGTCGCCCGCCTCTCCCCTACCAGTGTCGACAACGGCGTTTAGCCGTTCAGTCACGTAACAAGCGTTTTGACAGCGGTTGCGTGCGGTCACACAAACAACGCGTACAACTGTTGTCGACGGCGGCGGCGTTTTACCCGCGTTCGCACCGAACGCATGCGGCGTTCGGGACGCGTTTATGAAGAACGTGCCAACCTTTGCCGTACACCCTATGGCGGTGTACCGTAGCGACCATAAGGTCATTGTCCCTGTGGTCACTAAATACATGAAAACCACCGGAACATATATATTTCTCATTCTTTGATAATTCAAATAACCAATTACACCATCATATCTCAATAGTCATAATTGGAAATACATAATTCCCACAATAGTAGTACAGCTTCGCTGTCTTCCATCTCCACCCCAGTGGAAGGGGTGACAGTTTTTAAATTTTTTTATGTTTAGATTTTACAAATTTTTAAAGACGCCTATAAGCGCAGAGAACATGGCGTTTGTGCAGACGAAATGCTATGCGAGGCGGACATAATTTGCCGCTAATAGCGCTGAAATAGTAGTGCTAACACGCGCTTGTTTTTGTATTTCGCGGGCTTCTTAAAGCCAATTCCAAGAAGCTCCATCAATGGTACTTAGTTGCAAACACTTCAGTCGGCCACTTTTAAATGTGATATACAACTTCCGTATTGACACTTTCTTGGTGAAGCCAATATTTAAAAAGTTAGGCAACTAGTTTTTACTAAGTTACTCTGCAAAACGAAAAAAAAAAAAAATACCGCAGACTATAGTCCGATACAAGTCAAGAGAAATGCGGCTTTTCCCCGTCAATGGACCCCCTTCCAGTCACTGTGGCAACGTCACTGTGGCGCCGTGACGTCGCGGTCCACGTCACGTTTCTGTCGCATCGCGGTCACGAAAAAAAAAAAAAAAAGCGTGTTCCTCCGCGCTTACGGACTTTTATCAAAATGGCTACCTCCGCTGTTCGCATCTACCCATCGGCATCGTCAGTGAGATCGTGCTCTCTCAAGCTGACTTCAGGTGAATCCGTGAAAAGCCTCGTTTGTGTGTTGCGAGCAATGTTTTTAACACACTCGGTAACGACGATCGCTCTGGCGTTTCGTCTTCTGCGTCACCGCTCGGCGCCGTCGGGAAACAGCCGCCGCTGCAGTTTACTGGAATTCAACTCACTGCTCCAATTGACAAATAGGCCCTTTCACCTCATGTGTAGTAATGGGTAAATAAATTATTTGAGCTAAGATTTTATTTGCGCTCAAAATAAATGCGTCCTTCGGAACTACTTATGCGTGCGGCTGCACTCAGAGACCTGGCTCCAACCGCGCTAATCGTAGGTGCAAGGCGGTCGGCCGCGACTAGTACACTCTAGCCGTGACGTCACGTTCACGCAATGACACCATTAGCTGGAAGGGGGTCCTTTGACGGGGAAAAGCCGCATTTCTCCTGACTTGTATTGGACTATAGAACACGCGATCCTCAACACCACCGAGTTGGTTTGAGCCTCCTAGCACACTCCGTCGTTCTTAAAACATTGGCTACATTTAGCTGGGACACCCTGTATATAAAGCAGTATTTTGTTAAAAAAGAGCGATTTACAAACTCACGACGCCGTTTAAAACCAGAAGGACGAAGTTTAGGCGAATCTATACGCCCTGGCCATCATTCGTTC
>NC_051156.1:223360463-223407963 GCF_013339745.2 Dermacentor silvarum
GCAAAAGAATTCATGTGTACGGAGTGTTCAATTTTATTGTTAACAGATTTTCTTAAATATCACCCGTGACATGTCGCTGAACTCTACTTCTTGAGCTATATTAGTCTCAGAGGCAGATATTATTTGTACAAAGAAAGAAAGTAAATGTCCGACTAATTAACAACGTCTTGCTAATCAACTTTTAAATTAATTGCTTCACACCACATATTGCAATTTACGAATTGTAGCCGGTGACCTTTAAAACCAAATCCACTTGAAACGTATTCCGAAGATCACACCATTTTCAGGATACCCATGTGCTTTAACTCGTAGTCCTGGCAGAAAGTAACTCGGTTTAGATTGGCGTAGTGTGCTGCAGGCATAAACTAGAGGAATGAGTTTCTTCCGCTTATTTTTTCTAAGCAGTACAATATAGATGGCGTCGAGAATGCAAGGGGTGCCCATAGCGGAACGAGAGAGAGAGCGAGCGAACGGAGAAGCAGCGCACGGCGCCGACCGGCGAGCACCCTGGCCAGCGGGGTGCGCACACGCATGGCGTGGCGGCGCAGAGCTAGCTGGCGCCATCGCTGCTGGCGGCGACACGGTGTGTTTCGCCTGCACGGCACAATTGCCGCTCGCCGCATCGTGGGCGGTGCGCCCCAGAAACGACAAGGGGCAGACCGCCATGTTAGGAGCGGTACCCCCCCTCCAGGAACACTGCGGGGATTGGAAGAGACAGTTCGACTACGCCGTTTGTCAAGCTGCCTCTCTGTATACGTGTGTGCGTGTGCATGTGCTGCGCGTGCCTGATTGGAGCGGCTTCGAGGCCACCACGAAATTGCCGCTAGTTTTCTCGGCCTCGGGGTCTTGATTTTGCATATTATTTCCAAGCTATCACTAAGGAACAGTTTGTTGCAAAAGTTAAAACCGCTGTGTATGTTTCGTGGCGGTGTTCTTTACAAAACAACATTCAGCATCGCCGACATCGGCGCTAGCTGGATAAGGATTCATCACTGACAGGGGCAGCGCACTGTATGTGATGCACATAGAAAAAAAAGGCGACTCACTACAGCGAAGCGTGCGCCGTCAGATACCTGTTTGGCTGAGTACAGCTTGATCATCTCGGGTTAAAAAACACACTAAATGCTGTAATCTGCCGAATGATGTGGCCGTTATAACTTAGGATATCAAACATGTTCAACCTAGCTTTTCCTTTCATCAACGAACGACGGCAGCTGGTTCAAGCGCGCGCACACACACACACACACACACACACACACACACACACGCACGCACGCACGCACGCACGCGCACATTCGTTCGTACCTGCTCTAACACTACTCAAGCGTGCACTAGTCACGCGTTTTACGCTTCGTTTCCTAGTCAGGGTTGTTCTATTGCGAAACCTTGTACTGTGTTCGTTCAAGTTGGAGTTACTTAAGTAAGTTTTGGCGGTCCGCTGTTCTTCCTGTCCTTGAGAGACGTGAGTCAAGCTTTTCCCCGGGCCAATTCAGACGTTCTCTTGTAATCTTGCTCTTATCTTCAGCTGTGTTGTTGCACATGGAGGCAGCAGCGAAGCGGTAATTGATGCGTGCTAATCATTTGAATCGGTACAATGGCAGGAATTGGATGCGACTATATTTTGATGCAATCACCGTTTTATCTAGACTGCGCGGTACGAGACAGCACTATGAAGGCGAACGAACCGCCTTGGTCTTTTGCCGGTGTGCACTCAGCCAGCTACGCTGCGCTCTAGAGCCTGCGTGGAGGGTTTTGGAATATGACAAGGGTAAGGTGAAGCGTGCGGGTGAAAGCAAAAGGCCCGCGAAGGCAAACATCCACGTGCTTTACGACGCTGCATTCAGAATAGGTCAGAGAGATAGGAGGAGGGACGAATTGATAAGGGAAAATCTGGGAGGTTAACCAGGATTACAAGACGGTAGAGGCTTGGGCTAGTCGGTACATACTCTGATAGGGAAACAGCGCAAAAAAACACAAGACAAGAAGGGAGACACACACCAGGATTAGTCCGTGCTATACCCTGCACTGGGGAAGGAGGAAATGAACTCAAGAATGAGAGAAATAATGTTTACAGCACGCACGTACGTACAGAACATGCAGTAGCGTTCATGGTTAACTTTATCACAAGCGGTCGTATAGGCTTGTGCTATAGTCGTATAGTTTGAGAGAGAATTGTTAGGGATGCTGTATAGCATGTACATGGAAGGTTAGAGCGCGCCGATGAATCGATCATTCTGCCATGTTAACGTTGGGTGAACATAACTTTCTCTCTCGATTTTTCTCGCTACTCTCTCCATTCACCGTGCACTAGCCCCTCGATAAATAAAGGGTTCCAGCGATTTAAGTACAACGCCTACTGAGCCGTGATTACGGGGAGACTACAGTGGCTCCGTCGTGTCGTCTTTCCGAAACATCACATCCATGAAAAACTGGGATAATGCGCTCAGAAGTAGCATTGGCTGAGTGCAACGAATGGGTGTATATAAAGACGGAGAATTTGACTTGAACGGAATAATCTAAATACCGGGTGCACGCAATAAAGATGGAGAAGACGAGGCCGCTTGCGCATACTTTCCGCCTCTCTCCGCCGCGCTGCTGATCCCACGACTCGAGCATAGAGTATTTTGCAGCTGGGGAGCGTTCGACGGGCAATGGGGTTTCAGCAACTTCCGCGCTGGCTATGCGGGCCGTGGTCTCTGTCTCGTTGTTGTCTCGTAAGCGATGATCGTGCTCCTGCCGTTTTCATTGATGCTGTTGCACAACCATCGCGTCACTGCCTCACAATGCCTGAGATCACCAGGACGAAAGGACTGTCTCCGTCCGCAGGCTTTCTCAAAATGGATGACTCGGAGCGATTTAGCGTCGCGACACCCACTGCACCACGAGCCCCACGAGGTGGTCTTTCAACAACCGAGAACGCTGGTTCACGGGTATCTCCTGTCACGTTTCTTTGACAGGTTCTGCCAATCAACTGAGGAGGAAGGGGAGGAGGATGGTTGAAGACATTAAGCCGCCCTTCAGGAGAGTCGTAAGAAGCAAAATCTATTGGTATGTCGTTCAGTGCGCCATCATTCAGGAGCATAGCGTGATACGCGTGAACAAGATGACACGCACAGCGAGGTCGACGAGGACGCAAGCCCAAAGCTTGTGAGGCATCCAGTGCGCGATGCCGGCCCGTCAGTTGCACGTAGCTCCTCGTAGAGGCAGGACGTGCGTCGACTCAACTGCTGAACAACAATTTTAAATGTGGTGAACGCAGTTTAAATGGCAGATCCGGGTCATCAAAGAGATGCGACGTAATGCTAACGTATTTCTCTCGCATTTACCGCTAAGTCGCCACTAACTTTTTTTTTTTTTTTGCTTTAGCAGCAGGCTCAGACGCTTGAGTTTTGTGTTACATCACGGAAGTATTCCAGCCCTCGTCTTCTGCGATAAGTCCAGTTCAATTATACGCAGGCAAGCAGGAAACCAGAGAAGACTTCTGCGACCTTGCAGAATCGCCAAGAAAGTTTTAGACATACTCGCCTAAGCATGCAGGGTGACTCTTTGGGCTTGTTGGTGATTCGTTATCGTGGGCGTGATTCATTATCGCGATACACTATGCGTCGCTGAAGCACTTGGGCACACTTGGGGCGCTCGTTGTGATATCATTGGAGCATCTTCCAACAAAATCACGTTTATGTTAATGTGCAATTACTGCTCAGCCCTCGCAAATCCTCCTCGCTGCCACCGCGCGCCATGCCGAACGAAAGCTGCTACGCCGGCGCCGGTGGCGTTAGACGCGACCAGTTATGATTATTACTCTCATTAATGTTTCTCAACTTCAAAAAATATCCTTTAGAAAGATCAATTTCAAGCGGAGAGGCTCTCCCGTGTACGTGTGCCGAGCTTAAAGCAGAAATATCGAGTTATTTATTTATACGAATAATTCCGGAGTTTAATTCGCTGCTCAAATTAGCGTTTTAGAGGATTCGATGGCGCTTCGAAAATTTTCTACGGCACCCATAATATAGCTATAGCTTTGAACTTCTCCAGCATGTTTCTCCTGACGCACATTTCGTTTCGCAAACGGTAAAGGCTTTAGTCCTCCGCCAAGCATCGGTGTGAACCACCAACTGACACACATCTTTACCGAAGGTTTTCAGTGCAAACAAGACGAGGATAGAAGGTACACGAAAAAATTTATATTGAATTTAAAATTGAAACAGGTGTGTTCCTTCTGTCCCAATCATGTTTGCTCTAAAAACCTTCGTTCATAATGAACCAACCAGCCTAACTCAAGATTCAGAACTATACTCAAACAGCGCGACAGATACGAGGACACGCAGAGACACAAATACCGCAGCACAGGCGCTCGAACAACGCGAACGAACCAGCCCTCACCAAGATGCTACTAACCTCGAGATTCTTCTGACACACACCTGTTCGCCCTTGGAAGCCCCTACAACTATAAAACGTTTCCAGCATCAATTTCCGCTTTGTTATCTCAACTGATCAATTTCGACATGAGCATATCCTACCCATCCTTGACAGAGGTCATACGCTGCCTCTGCATAACGCAAGATTTGTGTAGATTGACACCTTCTATCAAGCTTTTGTATATTTGGAGAGTATATGTAGACAGTTGCTTTCACGCTTAGCGATTAGCGCACGATATATATATATATATATATATATATATATATATATATATATATATATATATATATATATATTATACGTTATATGTATTATATGTTCTCTCGTGCAGCGTTTTCAATATGTGTGTGTATGTAGCTACGATTTTGGGATAGTGGCCTGTTCAGTAGCCAAACTTCCCACAATGTCGCTGTTAATAAGCAACAGAGCAACAATTCTTATCGCACACTTTGTTCCGAAGAAATGTTTTGTCTTAGTACACCGGAAAGTGCTGAAAAGATGCATTGCTGAACACCCCATAAGGTTCGAAATCACAATCATCAGAACTTTGTTATTTCTTCACAGCGCGCTTGAAAGAGTGAAAGAGAGAGAGCGCGCGCGCGCAAGCAGTAGAAAGGCAGTGAGGTCAACCAAACGAGCGTCCTGTTTGCTACCCTACACTTCGTGGGGGTAAGGCAAAGGGCGAATATACAGAGGAAAAGAGGGAGAGAATGACAGAATGAGCACTGCGTGCACACAGTAGTGCCTAATATCCCACACAGTTCCAGCTTCTCCCTGGCATCATCCTTGACATGCCCAACGCGTGTTTCAAAAAATATAATTGCGCAAGTTCTAATGAGCCTTTCAATAAATGTTCGTCGACATTTGAGTCAGGCGTTCAGAGAAGACGCTTTGGGACGGACTCTCGCTACCGCATCTAGCCTTGAGACCAACAACTTGGCTTTTGAAAAAAAAAAGTAGAAAAAAATTACAAACTAAAAGTGCCAAATCTAAGTTTTCTTAATCCCAACGCGTGCCTTTATTGCCGAAATTGCGAACCTTGCACCCACCTGAGCGCGTAGAGAGAGCAGCGCGTTGTCGCCGGCCAGTGAACCCCAGGCGTCAAATTCCTGCAGAGGGAAAGGGCACGACACGTATCAACTCGTAGCTCTTCGCCACTTGCACTATCAAACTCGTAAATACATTTGCGCCATCGAATAGAGCATGCGCCCACTTTCGAGCATGCTCAAGCCAATTGGAATAGAGTTCTATGCAGACTGAGTGCAGCTACATGCCCTTTCGAGCACGCTTGAGTTAGTTCCTGCTATACCTAATCCGGCTATGCCCAATCGCGCTTCAATGGTACTTGAAAAGTTCACTGCAAATAGACTTCAATGAGGTCTACCGCTTCTTCTATTATAACAGGAGTACAAAACTTAAACGTGGTCATTTTTCATACGTTAACTAACCAGGCTGTTTGCACAAAGTCTCTTTCATGGCTGACTTGTCCCGATAAGTGAGGAAGAAAATGTTTTGTTTGGAAGGCTGCCTGAATTCCAGTGCAACGCTGCGAGATCCGAAAGAAATTACACTGCACATATATTGTTCTCTTTTCATTGGCTCTTCCATACTTACTAGACCGATCGGTATTATTATTATTATTTATTTATTTTATTGAAGTGGCTGTCTGTGAAGTGTCTGTGAAATGCCTGTGAACACTAGAATACTTTTTTTCTAGTCTTTATCTCAAACTATTATAAATGTGACATATACCACTTTTGCACTTTCTTTACGTGCAGATGACTGTCCTGTGCTTGGCTGCGGAGTGCTGAAAAGCTGGAACGTTTTACTTTACCAGTAGTCATGCGTCATTCGTTTAAAAATTGAAAGTTATGGAAAAGCCGGTGACATATTGTGCTTGATTGCTACATTTCAAATTCATAATAAATAAATAAATAAATAAATAAATAAATAAATAAATAAATAAATAAATAAATAAATAAATAAATAAATAAATAAATAAATAAATAAATAAATAAATAAATAAATAAATAAATAAATAAATAAATAAATAAATCGCCCTCGCTCTCTCTCCTATACTTAGAGATTCGTGCGTCCACATCACATGTAATCTAGCCTAGCGAGCAATGGTCATCGAACTGCGATACTATCCGACACCTTACCGATGTTATCGGTGCGTTTACACCCTGCGCAGCCTCGGAGCCCATCGTCCTGGCCACGACGGCTACGGACTTCCTCCCCAGTAGCGTCTTGCCGCAGCGCCGGAGTATCGACGTTTCCATTCCTCGTGTTTAATTTCCGATCGTTCTCACCCGACAAAACGGGCAGATTTGTTTCCACCTTGCCACCCACCTCCCATTTTTATTTGAATGCTTGCTCATATGATGCTTTCTTCTTTCAGTCTCTAGCAACGCTCTTTGTTTATTGGTTACGTCGTTTTTTTTTATTTATTTCTGTCCCTCCGTTGCCACGTCGATGTTTCGGATCAATGCAGTCTAGTTGACCCTAGCAAATGCTTCACTAATGGGAAGCTTCTTCCGGGCGCAAACAGCGACGGTTCGGGCGCGCATCAGCGCTGTCACGCAAGCAGTGACTGCCTCTCGCCTCTACAGCATTCGGCTGTTTTATCTCGTTTTCTCATTTCATCTTCGCTGCGTAGACGCTGTAAGGGGCGGTGCGTCGCCGTTCTCTGAGCACGCAACTTTGTTCGTGTTGTTTCTTTCTCTCTCTCTCTCTCTTGTAATGAGCTGCCGCGGCACCACATTGCTTACATTTTGTCCACACCGAGCCACTCGACATCAATGCAGTGAGCGCCCTACTTATTTGGGCTCATGCCCATGCAGGTGGAATAACGTGATTCAATGACCATGCACCGGGTGCTCGCACTAGCCCTGTCGTCGGGACGCTCGAACTCGGTCCGCAGCTGAGAAAAGAAAGAAAAAAATAACGACAATCTGTACTACTCGAGGTACACTTGATAATCATTGCACGCGACCCTACAAAACCTGAATGAAACGCAAGCTCTGCGCCTTTCCCTTTACTTCGGCACAGAAAAGTGCGAAAGAACGCATAAGTTCTCAGGCCATTACAATGCTTCAAAACAACATAGACCGGTTCGCTGTTTGTATTCAAACAAGGCGCTGCGACACGGTGTGATGTTCAGCGTGTGCACAAAGTGAGGAAATGCTCACACGAATTATGCTTGTGATATCCGCTGGTTCTGGTTATTGTTGTGGTCAAACTACGTTTGCTGATTTCCCCCTGAATGCTCTTCCTGCGTTTGTGGTAAAATTTGTGCCGCTGCAAGGTCGTATGTTCTGATTAACTGACTGTCGCATGTTCTCACATCGCGCCAGTCGGTTAGCCGGATTGACCTCGCCCTTTGCCTGCACTATAAGTGACAACAGCCGCTTTTAATGCGTAGCGTAATAAGCATAATCCTTTGTGTAGCTTTGGGTACAGGCCGTTCTTTTTTTTTTCGGTTCTGAAATATTAAAAAGTTTAGCAGCCAGAATCGTTTTATGCTGGTTGATTACGGTACGGCGCCCAATTAACATACTCGCCTCTAAAGCTGACTAATACGCTGCAACGCTGAGGTTATCGCGTGGTGTCTGGTTACGTGAGTTTATATAACATGTTCTCGTTCACGTATACCCAGCAGCAGCCCTTCGAATGAAAGAAATGTGTCGGTTGTAGTAGGCGTTGCTTCCACCGCAACGCGTTCCCGGGGACACGGAACGTCACGGAGAGATAAGTAAGCGATCCATCGCGAAGAGCGGAACCGGCCCTTCAGTGCTTTCGATAGAGCTTCGCACCGCTGTGGTCATTCGACTGGGCGCTCGTATACGGAGGAGAGATGGGAGGGGGGGAGGCATGCTGGCCGAAGCAGGCGCGGTCCTGGAGGAAGTGTTTCCTCGCGAGGACGCGGAAGCCACGCCCGGCCCAATTATCCAGGTGAAGGCTCTTCCCCGGGCGTCGGCCGATCTGCCCCAGTTGGCCGCCGGCGGCCTTGGCGGACGCCTGCAGGCCTGCCGTCACACCCAGGGACGACGACGACGACGACGAACAAGCTCGCTCCCGCGCTGCGCTCGCCAACGACGCTGCTACCCGCACGGACGGCCGGGAAGACGACACCCCAACCATCTGGCCGGCGAGTGCGGCCTGCTTGCACGTGGAATCGTCCGCAAACCCCGGCTGAACGATGCAGCCCACTCCTTCGGGCAGAACGTGCACACCGATGTTGGCTTGTCGGAGAATTTGGCACATCTGAGAGTGCAAAATTCGTAGTGCTCTTGTTACTGTCTTTAAGACAATAACGCTGAGTCACAGACTCGAGTCGGGTCGTGTAATGAGCCTGCGCCGCTGAATTACGCCACTTGCTTGACAAGCACGTTATCTCGTGCAGCACGGAGCCTGTTAAGTGGCGAAATCAGCCCTTTGTACCTGACCTGCACTATTGCGAGAATGAATACGGACATTTTATTACTGTTTAATGGCCACCATTCTGTGAGCGTCTGACTTGGACGTCAAACGCCCGCCTAGACCTTCACTTCAATTTGCGCACTAGCACTTTCTATTTCAAATGTTCATCTTTGAAACAATCTAGAAATGTGGCTGATAGCGATTCCCGGCTCAACCTGAGCGACTTTGCCACTCTGTATGCCATTGTGGGCGACATGCCGTACCATGACTCATGCCTCGTATGTGGGGACGCGTCGCAGTCGCCCACGTGCATCCCGAGTGGTCGACAAGCGCACATAACGAGTCGTTGCATAACTCTCTTCGCATGTGTTGGCGTCTGGGACATGGATTTATTTTGTCACTGTAGAACAGCCGGAAAACACGAAATATCAGTCATTAAGCATCGTTCTCGTTCCCACGCTTTGTAACCACTGTACCTTACCATTTATTACAGCACACTCCGCCACTTTGTCTGCGCGGAGGAACCCGGCTACGGAACGTCAAAGTAGAGTTCATTTTGGGGGGAGGGGGCAGGGGGGGGATGGGGGGGCAGGGGGGGATGGGGGGGGGGGGGGAAGGGGCGTCTTGTTTTTCGGACGAAAAACTTTCTTGCGCAGATATTCCAGCGTAAAGCTGTGGAATGAGCTAATCTAAACAAATTGCGCATCTGGAGCCTTGGCTGGCAAGCATTCCCTCAGCGAGCAGCTCTTGTGTGCACGCGTATCCTTCAAGATTCGCCAGTCTTTCACGTTGGCATCTCAATCAAAGGCTACAAATTGGCTTATGTCAGCTCATCCAAACCTGTCAAAGAAGAGAAGCTTACAAATCATAAAAGCACTTTAATTCAAGCGTCTCTCTTCTCTAATTGGTTTCTGTCGCACGAGGCACGATTACCTTTGCGATGTTCGGGAGAGCGGAGAATCTGAGAGACAGTGCCAGACAAGCAGGCAGCCCATTCTTCTTCCCGGTTTTCATAACTTGAAGAGAACAATGTAACGTAGATGATAAACAGATCCGCTGGCTAGCAGTTGCCAATTATTGTAAAATGCCGCCGCGTATGTAATGAGCAAAGGGAAGCGGAACCGAAATTTCATACACCTCGCGGTCTTCGGGAACAATCGAGCGTCTGGCACTACTCTCTTTGAATAGGGGTTTCCTTTTCAACGTAAACAATCACCCGCTAGTCGCCACGTATGTTCGTCTACGTACGGTACGCATTTTCCTATAACGGTCCCGACGCTCTCCTCGAGCTCCTCGTCTCAATCAAGCCGCTCAGCCCGCGGGCGTCGGCCACATCGTCCAGCGCCTCGCGCGCTCCTCCTCTCCCGCCCCCAGGCGTCGGCGGTGGTCCGCTTTCTCGTAAACGGGGCGTGGAGCGATCGTTTCGGGACGCGCCGGACACAGGCCCACTTTCTCCGCTCTGCAGTGGTCAGCGAAGAGAGATGGAGGCCTGCTCTGGCCTAGACTGGTTTTCGCGCTTTCGGTGGCCGGCCGATAGCAGCCTTCATCGCAGCAGCCGTATAGAACGAGGCGAGGATAAAACTAGAGCTACGTACATGAAAGCAAAAACGCGCACTGTTTCCAATTACTTTGCTTTCGCGCATCTGAGCAAAT
Source organism: Dermacentor silvarum (assembly GCF_013339745.2). Taxonomy (NCBI): domain Eukaryota; kingdom Metazoa; phylum Arthropoda; class Arachnida; order Ixodida; family Ixodidae; genus Dermacentor; species Dermacentor silvarum. Next base: position 223,370,958 of record NC_051156.1, read on the forward strand.
TACTGGGCGCGGACCCCGGTGTGAAGAACCATGTCTCATGAACGCATGTTCTCGGTTCTTGCGACGACGGCATAAATCTCGACAGATGCTTCGGCTATGCCCTCGAATGCGTGCAACCTAGCTGAAGGTTCTTAGGAAGATCGCATTGAAGGGATCTGCAGCGGAAAACTCCAACAATTCAGAGATATTGCTGCTGTTCGTGCACGACGCAGAGCTGCAGGCTTGGGTGTAATTTTATTTTATTTCAATCTCGTTTTCCCTTTGTGGCTATCGCCAAATACTCCGAAGTTAAAAAAAAAAATAGAGAGAATTGAAGTGCGATTAGAAGTGCGGGAACACTTGGTTGCGACTCTCATTTCCTCTTTTCCAAATCATTTTCTACATTTCAATTTCAATTACAGCTAATTAACCCTGTGCTTTCCTTGGCTTCATTGCTTGTTGGCTTTATATGGTCGTGAGCCCCTCTATTTCCCTTATTCTCGTTCATTCATAGCAAGGGTCTCGTATCTGGCAGTCTTGTTGCCATTAGGTAGCATACGAGGGTTTATTACCCACGTGTCTGCTTTAAGTTCACGTGTTACCTGACGTCATCGGACCAAAAGAAAGAGGATATTCCACATCCGCCAGCCATGGTCCATGAGTGTCGCTGGCTAACACTTTAAGGGCTAGACACTACACGTAAGTACCCAAGTTGGCCATTGCCGTAGCACAAATAGTACAACGGACGCGTAATGCGGAGGTTGTGGATTCGGAGGTTGTGGATTGCCTTTTCTTTATTGAACATCCTACCAGTAAGGCAAATTGCTGAGCATCGGAAGATCATTCGAACGTTAGATTAGTCGCTGCATGATACGCTGTACGGCCATAAGAATGCAGCATCACGTCGTCCGACGTAACACTTGGTCTTCATCCGGGCAACTTGAAGTCCCAGCTATTCGAACAAACTACAGAGCATTTTCATTCGTCTATAGCGCTTCTTAACATTGGAATTCACTCCCTGAAAACATAACAAGCAAAAAGATCATTCATTCCTTTAAAACTGAACTAGAACGGTAGATTTTCCTTATCTAGGAATATTATTAAAGCTACCTTAGTATCCAGTAATTTTATATTCCTACAATTCTTGCACTGAGGTTGAAATAATGAGATGATATGGGCCACGAACGATGTTCCCTACTTTTTTACTGCTATTTTATGGTTGTTGTATTAATTATATGACCTCTGAATTCTCACAACTTTTCAATGCGTTCTGGTGATCACTTCTATAAGAATTTGCTAATGTGTCGTTTGTTTACGTGAAATAAAATTGATTATTTGATTGACGAAAAGGTGTAACATTCACTATTAAATAGGATGATTAAAACTCTTTCTTTTATATTCATTTCTGTAAAAAAGCGTTTGTAGCAGCCAACACTGACATACAGGGCATGACTTCAGGGAATACTACTGTTTTGCGAACAAGAACCTCTCAAAAAAACGCAGTTAAACGAATTTAATATCACTGGGCCTCAGCCTGGAGCCATCGTTTCGACAAGTGCAGTTGTTTTTGTCAGTTGTTGCTTTATATTGCATTTATGCGATGGAATTTTATTCGGTTTCATTCGGTCAAATAGTAACATGTTTTGTCCATATATAACAGGTATGTAAGCTAGCCTTTCTATTCCGTCCCTCTAACATTGTTTCATAAATATTTCCACCATGTAACACTGTGGGATGTTACTTTCACTCCACACTGTGTGCCTTGCCGCATTGATCCTTCTTAAGAGGCAAATGCATTCTCCCGGTCGTTCAGCCACCTTCCCGTTAATATTGTTACCACCGGTGATAATTTCTATTTTAGTCTGCCATGGCCGACATGGTCTGCAATATTAGAGTTGCATTTGCTTAGATATGATCATAATATTTTATTAGTAGTCTTGTTGTATACTCAATGTATTCCGGTACCGAAGTATGTAAGTAGTCTACCAATATTTCCACATCTTTTTCTCTCGTTTTTTTTTTTCTTTTTTTCTCGTTTAATCTTTGTCGCATGCCGTGTAACAAACTTCCCCCTTTAATGCACTGAAAAAGGTCCCGTGAGTAAAATAAACAAGTAAACACTCAAATAATTTCTTTAACGGTTCGTGATGTTGCTGGATACCTTATTCGAGAAATGTGCATATCCAAGGAATGCGACGTTCATGACTGCATTCTTCTTTTTATTTCCTTGTGTTTAGCGGTTAGTTATCGTAAAACCGCGGACAACGTAACAGGTTCGAACGGTGCGAGCGAAATAACGGTACAATAACGAGGCGGCAGGAAAACGCGTCGCACGCGCCGCACTCTCTCCGTTACCGAACATGCTCCTGGGGACGCTTGTGGCGCAACCGCGCGCACGCCAAGCGCGTGGCGCCATCTGCCGGAAACCCTTGCATCCTCGGCGTCAGCGCCCTGAGGCATCTGTCGCCGTATACTTTTTTTCTTTTTTTTTTTTTTTTCGCTACGCTGTCTGCATAGCGGAGTAAAGGTGGGACAACCCCCGCCTCGCAGATATTCGCGACTGGAGGCCTTCGGAGGTGCCCAAGTGACCGCCTAGTCGACCTTTGCCAACTGGCAACGCCTTCTCGACGCTGTGTACTGCAAACCGCAGGCGACGATTCTCACGCTACCGTTAAGGGCCCCGCAAGACCCCCAATTACTGTCCCGGACCGCGCCTCACTGCTCGGAGGCCTCTGTGTGGGCGCGCAATGCGCCACGCAACGCGCTGGTCCCTCGAGCGTTCTTGTGCGATCGGCGACGCGTCGGCGCTCTCCGCCCACGATTCGCTTCCGGGCTGTTGCCATCGCGAGGTGACTCGTGCAATGCGGACGGCGTGTAGCTTCTCTCGGAAGCGGTGTTCGTGCCGGAAGAAAATAGGTTTGACCACGTTGTGGTACTCACTAGCTCCGTATTCTGTCCAATCTGAGCGATTGTTCTTATTTTTCAAATGCATCAGTGTGAGAAATATTGCTACTGGAGTGGCCACGATCACAGCACTTTAGCGGAAAGAAAATACAAAAAAAAACGAAATAACGCTAAACAAGAGAACAATATAGACAGAAGTAAATAAGAACCTTTCACAATAAACCAAGAATGCATGCCAGGAGCATGACATAAATCTGCGAATTTTGACATATGCGTAGATTCACCGCACAACCTGTGAATAAAAGCTGATCATCCTGGAACGTTGATTATATTGACAGCGAAGCAAATTAATATCACTATCCTGGAAATGTTATCATGGCAATAAAATGAGATAAAGAAAAAGTAAATCTGAGCTAGTTGTTTTATAACTACTGAAAAGGTACTCTTTAGAGCAAGACGCATGGGAAAGAGAACAACACACGGTCATTTGTCGTCCCTTGCTTTTCGCTGCGTAAGATTGATACAGCGAGTAATGCAGTGAAGAGCTGTATTTCTAAAGTCTCGGTTTCTAAAGCTTTGTTGTTTTGTGAAGAAACCAACAACTTGAGTTTCGACGCGGGGTATATTGCAGAGAAGCAGATTATTGTTCTCACGCCAGCTCAAAGCTGTGTTTACGTGTTGCAGGTGCGAAGTATGGCGGTGCAGGCATTAGCAGCCACGAATCGAGAGCACTGGAGTTTTGATCTTGCGAGAACGCACAACGCGCAATTCCAAGCAACTATTATCACGATAATGTAAAGCCTAGCGGAAAGGTTTCATGGAATCGCTTCGTGCGGGCCGTCGACAATGCGCCGGAGGTTTCCACGCGAATCATACAAGCATCGCGCGCCGTGCAAAAGGCGAAATCTGAATGACATTTTCTGACATGATCATCCATCGCAAAATTAAATCCAAACAAATTTATTTTTCCTTCAAATACAAGGAGAGGGAGCTGCAAAAAGCTGCATCAAAACATATCAAAGCATTCACCATTTTCATTGCCTTCTATAACCAAGTCACCCTAATTTGCCAAAGGTCAACAGTGGGAACGTTACGTTGTTAAGACGACCTCTGTTTATAAACTGACATTTTCTAACGTCCTGATTTCTGTTCCGCACTTGTACTGCTCAGATTACTCTCTTATGGAGTAATGAACTGAAGTTATCGCTTAATACCTTGATATTTCATGTTCGGAAAGTTCGTGCATATACACAAAGGCGTTTGTTTCTAGCAAACTCCAAACGCTTCTGGAGCCAAATTTACAAAGCTTTTCGTTCGTAAGGTATATTTCCCATTGGCTGACCGCCTTTGTTAATAATATGTACAGTATCAGGAGTGGCAGAAATTTTCTCTTACGAAGAATTCTAGCGTAACAAATTTTTGTGAATGTGAGTCCTTGTCGTACCTAAGAATTGCTTTCTACAGAATATCATCGTAAATGCAAGCTCAATACTAATTGCAGGCGCAGCTGAAATAGAATTATTCCCGCGATTCGCATCCACGTACGTCTATTTCAAATACATTCGTTTTACAGTTGGCCATTGGCGCTGGTGGCGTTTAACCTACGTAACTGCTAGGATTAGCCAATAGGCGAGGCCAATGGTGAAACTTCAACTAGGTAAAATAACGACAACAAAAAGAAAGGTCATTGGACGAACCATCCTAGGAATTACTTTAGCAGTGTTCCAGAATGTTTTTGTGCTATGCGACACATTTGAGCAGTTCTGACTAGCAATTCATTCTAAATACAGCTCACACGTGGCTAATACTGAACAACTGCTAATGACCTACACGTAAAACTTCGTGTGCCTCGAAAGTTGCTTGCCAGACGACCCATGTGTTCTCATATCCCAGCTAGCTTCGCAGAAAGCAGACGTGTTTTCACTTTGTGTTTCAGCTGTGTTTCGTCTGCTGCTGCGCTAGTTGCAGGAAGACAGCGAGAGGCAGCCGTTCGCCACGTCGAGAAGCATCGAGCCAATTTCTGTCCCCGGTCGCACCTAACGACGCAAGCTTGACTCCTGCGAAGGAACCCTTCTCCCTCGCGCCATAGCAAAAGCGTCCCTCTTGATCCCTCCCTCGTGAGCCGCGAAATTAGAGTTCCTTTTCCTTATGCCCCGAAAAAACAAAAAGGGGTGTCGTTAGGATAAGAGATGACGAGAAAGGAGCGGGGCTGTGGAACAGGCCTTTTCCGCACGATTAACCGTTCGCAGGTTCGCGGCAGTGGTGAACCCAGGGATGCCAAGCCGCGCGCGCCCATATCGAGTATGAAAGTGGGTGAGACAGAGCTTGAATACGTTCTGCTTAGCAGGACCCGTTCCTGGCTTCCCCCACCGAGCTCAAGCTTTGACACTTTCGTCTGCTCGAGCCACACGAAGCAGACGTGACGAACACACGAGCGCGCGGGCAATACCTTCCGCGCTGCTCATCGCTCAGGGGGTGGACGTCATAATCAATGGTGTGGCGGGAAAATCACTGCCAGCAGACGCCGTGCCAAGACTGAACGCGCGCACTCTCGGCGCCCCGACCAAGACATAATTTGTCACGCGGAGGCGCCATCTGTCGGGAGAACCATTAGTCAAAGAGCGTCATTACCGAGGACGCTTGATTAGCCGACGCTCCCCGGTGCCCCGACTGCGTCGGCCCGCCCTTCTCTTCTGCCTCCACGCGCCATCTCAGTGCCCGGCGGTAATATCGGCGTCGCCACCTACCGAGAAGTTTATCCTCCGTCGCGATCGGCAGCTAGCGGTGACTGCTGCCTGCCTGCCTGGACCGCCATCGATAAGGAAGGCCCCTTCTCGCCGCCGCTCAATACCCCCTCTTTCGCCTTCGTTTGGGTCCTCCCGCGAGCTGCTTGGTCCGAGGCCACCCTCTGTGAACTTCGTGCACCGACGTAGCCCTCTTTCATGTTTCGTTTCTGCCTTTGACCACCGCGCGCCAAACCGGACGCCGGTGTATGAAATCCTGCCGCAAATCTTGTTCCGAGCTCACACGTCTTCTGTCCTCGTGTACTCCTTCACCCAAAAGCGAAGGCGTATTTGGACAATGTTTCGCATGGTGAGCGTGACGATTGGCCTCTGAACATGTATCGTTTGTTGTGCAGAGGGTTAACATTATTTCCCGGCAGTTCTCTCTGCCAAGAAACTTGCAACGTTTGAGAAAAGCGGCAATTTCCTAGGTGATATTGTGCCGCATGCGCCGCGACACGGTCAGCTAACTAGCATGCGAAATCACTCCGTCACCCCTCTAAGAAATTGTTTTTATTGACCAGTGTTTACGCCAACGTCATGCCCGCATTTTCCACCTAATGTCCTTGTTTTCTTGGAAACAAATCAGTCCTCTGTAACAGAGTTTTTCCTTGGGAGCGAATAGCTCTAGACGCGAGATAAATGCAAGGTTTGTTCGCCCATAACAGAAAGTCCTAAGCAGCACAGTATTTTTCTCATCCGGTAAGCGTGCAGATGCATGCAGCCACAGCGTCAGTTCTTCCGGTACGACCGCGCCCTTAATTAACGTTACGCTTAGAGTAGGGTCTTAACTTCTATTCTTTTTTTACATATAGCGTATTTTAGAGAGAAACCTTTTTTGCCTATGTTCTTGGGTTTGGCGTAGCTGCTGTCAGCTGGTTCGGTCGGTATCTCGGCAGATATGTTTTTCTATATATATATATATATATATATATATATATATATATATATATATATATATATATATATATATATATACAAAGCTCATACGTACACCGAATGCTAGTACCAGCGCACGGGCTTATACGCTGACCGACGATGTAGTGCGAATAAGCACACCTTTGTACTGCGCTAAAAAAACAGAAAAAAAAAAACAGAATAAGACATGAACAAATAATGTCGGCTCACGGTATATATTCAATGGATTATTTGATTAACTTCATTTTCTTGAATTTGTTGATTCAGATTTCAATACCAATAAAAACTTTGAACTAATATTTTCTCAATAGTAACTCCTAAGTAAAGTTTTTTGCAATGCAAACAAGCCGCATCAAGAAAAGCAAACACTAAATGACTGTTTAGTACGCGTTAGGCCATGCACTTTCAGTAGCTGTCCATTGAACGTCAGTAAATTTAATGAATAAAATGTAAGTCGGGATGTGAATTAACACACCATAAAAAAAGCGCTTAGCCTCCCCCCCCCCCCTTCCCCTCACCTCCCTCTCCTCTTTTCGTTGTCTCAGCTTCAAGGACTAGCGACTGTCGCGACTTGGAGACGACACATTTCTCAACACGCTGCCTGTAAAGCGTGCACCACCGCAAGTACGTAAGTGCTAAGGTGAAGTGTCAGAAACGGGGCGGAGAACGGGGTGGTTGTGAGAATTTCGTTCATATTGAAGCGAATAGCTTTCTTGGCTCTTTCGCCTGTTTTGGGGTCGAACATGGTTGGTGGTTGGACTTTCACTGCCGATGAAAATCGCCAATGTCAAGGGTGCGTGTTGTTACAGCAAATATATCATATTAAAAACCTCCAACACAAACGTAGTCCTCACAAACTTATGAGTTCAAGATATGGCATTTGCAACGTTAAAATAACTATTTCGCCATATTGCATCAATGGTGGTTGGCGGACGGTCGAGAAAATAGGCAATGGGTGCAATTGCGAAAGTATGACTCGGCTTCGTTGTAGAGATGCATTCGTAACATTGTGCGTTCAGAGCTGTGCGTGTAACCAAATCGCCCAGTCTGCTAGCACGTGTGGTCGCGCGAGAATTCTGGTGTGTTTCAAAGGTTTACTAGCTGTAGTGTAGCGCTCGGGTAGGACCTGGAAAATGCAACAGCATTATCAGGGCATACACGTTCCAACGTAGGTACTAAACCTGCGTGTATTCAAGCGTTTTGATGAGCATTTAAAATAGATGAAGGGAGTGACATTTAACATGTTAGCGATGAACCAATTTAAATAGGTTAACTTTTATAGGATGATGTGAAGCGTAGCAGAAAGCGAATGGCCTTATAATGTGTTTCTCTCGGCAGGGAGGTGGAGGGGAATCAATCAATCAAAGGAAACCTTATTACATGATTAGGAAAAGTTCGTACGGATAAATTTGTGGTAAGCGGTAAGATATAAGCGGTAGTGAGAGAGGAAGACATAGAAAATAAGAGAGGGGATGGCAGTGAGATTCTGAGGGGGCTGTTGTAGTGGCGTGTCTTTAAGTCTGTTTCATAGCGGTCGTCGGGGCGCATCTCCGACGGGAGCTACGCTTATCTTATTTATCACTATAAAACTTGAAGAAGTCTTGACCTTGACCTCCCCACCTCCCTGATAGACAGACAGTTCACAAGAAAGCATAACAATAGTTGCGTTGAATGGGCGGAACGGCTGTTCGAGGTAACGTACATGCGGCGCTATAATTGAGTATTCCTTTAGCTAACAGAACCAGTAAAATTAATACAAATACCGATAAATTTACATTGATTACTTCGCAGCAGCAGGCAGTGCTCGCCTATTTATTTTGTTGTTCGTAAATGTATCCACAAGTGGGCTCTCTTTGCGACAACAATGACAGACCAAGTAACGCCCCAGTATTTCCTCAAGTCTCGTAAGAACTGCGCTGAACTTGCGTAAACTAATATAATCACATATTATATTTTCTGTCGATATTTCGCGCAGCATGCATTCGTAAACTCGAAATATCCGCTTCTTTTTAACTGTTCATTGTTGCGGATTTAAATGGTTTAATTTTTCGACGCCGTTTTACGGTTAAACAGCGCTAGTGCCAACACAAGAAAACGCAGAAGAAACGCTATTTTCTACTGTGGGCACGCTTGAGAAACACAAGGTCTGAGCGATATATAAACGTGACATGTCGCAAACCAAAATCACGCCTGCAAAATTCTTATCTTTGCCAGGGCAATATTTTATACGAATTATTTGATAAGCAGACAAGTTTTATTCCGCATACAAGAAGTAGCTGGTTATCCGTAATTACCTTTCTGGCGATTGTACATTGACTGTGCAATATCTAAAAAAATAACACGGACCTATTTAAAGATATATTTAAAGATCTGTATACCGTAGCCCAATGATTTCGGGCTATGTAAATAAAAATCTTTTATTTTCTTTCTTTTTATTTGCAGCCTACACCCGCCTCTGCGAATTGTACACCGAGATTGCGCTAAAGAAGATATATAAAATAGTTATAGCGCCTGGTAACACGCTTCATTTTGGCTCTTCATCAGGTGATAATTTTGGTTTTGTCTTATTGGCTCATGCTTTACGCTTGTTAGTATTGGCGAAGATACTGTTTCTATTTGGCGCTGCCATTCAAGAGAGGCCCAATCGCAGAGAACGCCAACTATAAAAAAGGAATTATCTGGCGTTAAATATACATAATTTAACGCTAATATTAACCACAGTGATGTAAATATACGTATAAGCTCGTGCTGTGTATGCATCTGTACAAATTATATGCCATTTTACATTGTCAGAGTCAAATCAACTGGAACGTCTCTTGTCGAAGGTTTCCATATATATATATATATATATATATATATATATATATATATTGTTTAAAGGAAACAATTACAGCGTCTGCCAGAGTCATTGTTCGAAATAGATTTTCGCGGGGCCTCTTCCGAAGTGATCAATCCTCTGTTTTGTCGTATCCGCTTTTCTGCATGACGTCTCTCTCGACCACGGGTGGCTGGCCTCCCCCGAGCTGGGTCCAGTGCCACGCGTGCGCTCGACAGCGCAGGACGCGACATTTCAGTGAGAGGCGCACGGTTCCCACTGGTTCACCAGCATATCCGTTCTCTTGCTTAGCTTGGGCCACGCTTTGTTTATAACAGGCCGAAATGTCGAGTCCCAATATAGAAGGGCAAAACGCGGGAATGCTCTTGAGCTGTGGTTTTGGAGCCGCCGTACAGAGCACGATGAAGACACCCCCGGAAAGGAAGTTTTGTTCAACATAACGATGGCGATTGCAGCGTTCGTTCTACGAGGAGGAACGGGAGAGATAACCATTCCAGTGTTGGTACCGTTGCGTTTCTTCGTCGTGGTGAGATGAGCCTACCACTAATAGATTTTTATTCTTCGTTCCTTTTTGCTAAATTACCTGTTACCGCGGCCAACATGTAGCCATCTTCAAGAGCGCATAATTATCCGAAACATTGTCGTTTGTTATACCATTTCTCTCGCAGCTTGAAATAGTGCTCATTTAGCGTATAATAGTTATATTGAGCATTCCTTTGAGAGTGGTGGTGTACCCGAGCGTCTCTTGTGGGATGCTCTGGTACACCGCCACTCTCAAGGGTGGGCGAATTTTCTACACCAGAGCGTGTGCACATTGCGTTAACGCCGTATTCGTTGTCGTCTTCCAGACACTTCAAGTCCGTGTTCACTACTCCATGCACAAATATAAAGTGTCACCCTACGACAACAAGAATAGACAGCGAATCACTAAAGCGGTTGTCTGGCGATGTCAACAAGGACAATGAATAGTCAAAATAACCTTCTCAACCGGCGTATTCAACGTCGTAGTTAGTGGAGTGTGATAGGACAGAAAGTGCAGAGAGCTGGGCCCTTCTTCACGAAATTTGTCTTCAGCGCTTTTCATTGACCAGCGTCCGAGCACCTATCACTAACAATAGTTATTGGCGTGATAAGAACCAAGACGACCACCGAAATAATCACCATTCACGGATGAACTTACGAAATAAAAACTTCGAGAATACGATCACAGGACCACGGTAATACGAAACCGATGGCAAACACAAATTGTGAATATGGACCCAGAACCTGTATTCACAAAATGTGACATTTATAGCTCTAATATTTCATCTAAGTAAGTTATATTTGTCTTCAAATCGCCTGCCACACGACAGTTGTATCGAGAGATAATAAATAGAGCCACCCGCAAATATATAGGCTTACACAAGCAACAAAACACACTGACGCAATGCTTACGATCGTTTACTAGAGGCGCGAGGCGCAAAATATGAATTTGCAATGTGTGTCCACTGAACAGACCAGTATCCTGCGTACAAAAGAAGCATGATGCGGCTTCATGCAGGAAACATTACTCTTGTGAAACCTAGCTCCTTCTTTTTACTAACGACCTCTTTAACATCCTCGATCGCGACTCTTTCGTAGATTGAAATTTTTTTGACTTTCAAAAAGCATTTGACACCGTCTCTCACCACCTTCTTCTTCAAAAATTGAAAACCCTTAACATCGACCCCAACATGCTCCAGTGGATTGAGTGCTTTTTATTAAATCGAAAGCAGTACATCACGGCAAACAGCTATGACTCTCCTAATTCTACTGTAACCTCCGGTGTACCGCAAGGAACCGTCCTCTGACCGTTACTCTTTTTAATTTATATTAACGATCTTCCTAACCACGTTTCCTCACAAATTAGACTTTTTACTGACGATTGTGGAATTTACCAGGAGATAACTAAACCAGGCGACGCACTGCTGCTTCAAGCTTATCTGAACGACGTTCAAGCATGGTGTACTCAATGGCTAATGAAACTGAACGTAAATAAACGCAAAGTAATGAGAGTATATCGTAACAGTAATGCTCCTGCCCTTTATTCTTACTTTCTCAATAATGCTATGTTAGAAGCTGTTGGCTCATATAAATACCTCGGCGTTCATATATCTAATTCCTTGACATGGCAAACTCGCATAGATTTCGTGGCTAACAATGCTAATCGCATGTCAGGTTTCCTTCGCCAAAACTTTTAATTGGCTCCTATCTCTTTAAAACTGTTATTCTATAAAACACTTGCAAGGTCGAGACTCGAATATGCCGCCTGTATCTGGGATCCTCACTCTGCCTTGCTTACCTCCTCTCTCGAAGCTATTCAAAACCAAGCCGCCCGTTTCATCCTTTCTAATTACTCTCGCACCGCAAGTGTTACTGTAATGAAAATTTTCCTGCACCTCCCTGACCTTACGACACGAAGAAAATTGGCGCGGCATGGGCTATTCTACAAAATATACCATACCAATCATCACCTCAAGAATGCGCTACTTGCTGCTCCTCATTAGATTTCAGCACGCACCGATCACAACTTCAAGGTCCACGTCCCAAGTTCACGTACAAACCTAAACGCTTATTCCTTCATTCCAAGGAAATCGACCAGCTGGAACCGCCTCCCCGCCTCCATTGTCAGCAACCCTGTTCCATTATCCTTCAAAACCGCGATTTTCACTTATTGTATTGAGACCCACTCCTCTCTGTACCGCCCCACGTGGCATTGAGGGTATTGAAATAAATAAAAAAATAGATACGAGCACACATCTACATCAGGTAGTCAAGAAATCATGCTCATCCGAGTTAGAAAAAAACAGACACTCCAGGAAAAAGAAAACTTTTATTTATTTATTTATTTATTTATTTATTTATTTATTTATTTATTTATTTATTTATTTATTTATTTATTTATTTATTTATTTATTTATTTATTTATTTATTTATCTTATTATATGTGTGAAAAATCATTTTCGCTGCAAAGTACTACTCTGCGCCTAAGTTAAGGCTGTGTATCAAGCAGTTTTTTCCCAAGAAGCCATCGTTTGCACAGATTTCTATCACGTCTTTTTTTTTTGTGCCTCTTGACAGTTACCTGTGATAGTTAAATTACATGTACTCGCTCAGTAATACGTTTGTTAAAATATGCGTGTAAATTAACCTTCATTGTTTGTTTATTCCGCGATATTATATCTGGCGTTGCGAAGCAGTGCAAAAAATTTACAAGGGCGCTGTCAAATTTCTGGAACGTATGGCGCGTAATAAATAGAAGCATAATTGATGTTTACTTGCATGCATGCTTGGAACAGCCTACCAAATTCGAATCTCTCAAAACGCTGACGCTGACGTAAATGCGTCTGCTCAAAAAAAAAAAAAAAAAAAAAGGTTGGGCGGCGGCCGGTCAGTATTTCAGACCGTTGCATAAGCGTGGCTATTACGTTGTGTAAAACTAAAACATGTCTGAGACTAAATATGAATGATCTCCGTTTCCCCCAGAAAAGAAAAAAAGGCAAGTTCAAAAACGTTTTGATAATAATTCAAGGGAGGGCGTTGAGGCCCGCTGAACCGCTCAAACGAAAGCAAAAGATAAACGACGTATTATTCTTTTTCAACCCCCGCGCTGCCGACAGTGGCAGATCCATGTTAGAGGCCGTATAACACGGCTCTAAGACGAAACAACATATAAAAATGAGCGGCAGGGAGAACGCGGACGCCGTTCCCTGGAGCGCACCGCGGCAGCAGCCCAGACGTGACCGTCCGCTGCCGCCTCGGCTCCCCCTCCTCTACACCCCCACCAGCTTCCCATGAAGTGTTACCGGCAAGCTGGCTTCTCCGCCCACAAACTCAACGTGCGGGGAAGCGCGCTTACGAGATCGTTGGGAGCGGCTGGCGGCAGTCGGCACGAGCGAAAACATTCGCAGCGCGGGGGACGGAGAAAGTGCATGGTCTCGGCAGTAGTGAACGCGCGTGCCGTGCGCTGAACTGTGCGAGCACGCGGGCTCCCTACAAGCGGGCGCACATGGGAAAACGAGAGAAAAAAGGAAAAAGACGCCGTCAGTTACGTCGCGCGACAGCCCCGTGCAGTTGCAGCCAGTCCAGCCCTGTTTCGGGCTCTCCCCGCCGCCCTCACGTTCAGTTTTGCGTCCGAGGGAAAACACTACGACATCCCTCGTCGCGTTCGCTGTGTCACGGGCCTACCGCGATCGGTGCACCGAGGAGGCGGCGCACTCTCCTACTCGGATGAGTTTCGGTCCTAATCGATGGTTCGCGAGGAACAGCTCGCCGAGCACGCTCGAGGGAGCCACGTCGCTCTGGCGAGGACGCGAGCGTTGATTAAAGCTGAACTGGCGCGCCACCGGGTGACGACGACGCTTCGCTGCCGCCGGGTCAGTGCGCGATTGGCCGCTAAACGTCGCTCGCTCGGCGCTTCCCTGCTCGCGCGGCCGAGGCGCGAACGGCGCAACGGTTCGGGGTCGCGGCGCGCTCTTCTCCCCGCGCTGCGTGGCAGGTGACGCGCGCCCCTCGCGCCCAAAGGGGAGTCATTGGGGAGGCGGGGGAGTGGGGTGCACGCGGACGCCCCCTAATGGAGCGGTAAGGCGCCTTAATTGAGGTTCGGTTCGCTGCCTCGGCCGTGGGAAAAAAGGCGCTAATGAAAAGCCGGGGCGGGGCGCCAAACCGCCCCCGGAATCGTGGGCGCCCCGCCGCGGTCACGCCCCGGCGCGCGCCTCTTCCGTTCCTCCCTCGTCCCCAAAGCGTGGAGAGTTTTCCCGCTGATAAATGAGTCCAATTAGCGACCCCGCCGGGAGAACCGGAGTTCTTTTTTTAATGCCGCAAAGCTTATGCTAGGGAAATCAATTTCTGCAAGCTCCCGCCTTCATACCGCTCCCCATCTTTTTTTCCCCCGTGCGCGTCCGCGCGCTGTGTACGTGCCGTCGTGCTGCCGTTTCGGAGGTCAAAATATGCGCGACATACGAGAGCGGCGACATTCTGGTTCTTCCGGGTTGTCCTGCTTTCCTACGGGTTGGTACAGGCCGCGTCACTGTAGCTCGGTAAAGAGTCACAACGCAATGATTTTGCACCCGTCTACGTGAAAGGTGCATTGGTGAATTTCTGATGACACCGGCGTTATGCAATCTGTCAAGACGAAGTTGCTGCAGGATAAGATAAAGGACAGTTCATTTATTTATTGATTGTAATACCTCCAGTGATACATTCGAAGCAAAAAAGAACAAATAGGGACGTGTGTGGTTACACCGAACCGAAATATTCTCGTATAGCTAACCTAAATGAACAGGCATCAGTTACAGAGACGAAAAAAAAAGTGGACAGGTTATTCTGCCTTCAGGCTTATTGAGAATAATGAGTTGCTAAATAACTTAGTGTCACAAACTGAAACGTCTAATTTATGTTTATGATCGGTGAAACTTGATATATAGAAAGTCCGGGAAGAAGTTCGGGCTTCAATTGTATGTTGCGGTAAGCTTTGTAGAACATGGTTTAACAACATAGTTTTCTGCTTAAAGAGAGATGGGAAAAATTAAGAGCTGCTGTCATAAATGCCACATCGAATGTTCTAGAATAATTGAAAGAAATGGAATGTGCGCTGCAAATCTGAATAAATTATAAGATACTAACGAACGTGTCGAGACCGGGACCTCATACAGAGCAAGCATACCTGAGCTTCGAACGGACGAGAGCTTTATGAGAGAGTTTTAAATAAGAAAGTACTGTACAGGAGGTCTTGCGAAGGTATCCGAATGTGGCGGTTGGCATTGCTTGCAAAATAACTGACTGATCATGATCTTGTTGTCTATTTTTTTTCTGCTACCATAGTCGTCGTAATAATAGTCACCATCATCACAAACACTTGCTCAATGTGCCCTGAGTCGCCGCCACAAGAAGCAATCAAATTCGCACCGACGGAATTTAGGAAAGGATAAAATATTTACGCAGCCTGAAATGAAAACTAAGCCGCCGAGGAGCCTAGTGATCCAACATGGTTGTGTCAAAGACAAAAACGAGTGCTTTTCCGGAAATGTTAGTGACGTGAAAATGCTATAACTTGTGCCACCTTTCACATGTAGCCCCTTCGTTGACTGTCAGAAACCAGATTGCGTTTACTGAAGCAATAATTATATATCCCGGCCAATTTATGCATGCGGGTTGGCAATGTTGGTCGCCACTAAAGCATATTAATAGCGAGTGCAAGTGGATGGCTTGTGGCGATTTACACACACAAGCTACTTCTTCTACGTCTACGTCTGCGTGGCACAGTTATTTTTTACCATCCTGCCGCCAAGAGAGACGAAAGCTATAGCTGCCTACTATGGGGTCCTCAGAAGACGCGTCCGGGCACAAGCGACTGATGGTATAGTGGTCGGCGTGATAATGATACCATCACCAACGCTCTGGGCCAATCTCGGGCGTCACTTAAAAAAATAAGTCTATCAGCCGTCAGTCAGATTGCTGACGAATGACTAGTTTGATTTTGGGATCTTGTTGCACAATACCTTACGTAATGTCTATGCTAAATTTTGTTTTTATTATAACCATGTATTTGTGCAGCTTCTTCGACGTACAGATAATGTTTTAGCTTTCAATTGGCAAATAGGGTAATGGCCGTCTATAAGGTATACTGTATTACAATTATTGTAGTTACGAGGCGTGCTGTTATATACCAGCTTATCTGAGCTGCGGTTGCGCGTCGTACTACAGCTCATAATTTCCTTTGTTTCGCGCTTCTCTTAAATTTGAACAGGTCTTAGCATCGCTTTCTGCGTCTGCTAGTTCACGCCTTTCCATCCCCCTTTCCCGCTCGTCCGGATTATGGTAGCGAATCCGGCATATCTTGTTTGGCCATATACGACATGATAATCTCGGTCTAATGCAGTGCACAATAAAATTAATTGTGTACAAAGCCTGTAAACAGATAGGATTGGCGCTGAGCAACAATGGAAGGTTATTGAAAATGAACTACTCGAAAATGAAGGTGCACATACGCCAAATGCCTTCCCACCTTCTCTCGTTATTTTTAGCTGTATGTTTGTTTAAAGTGTTTAAATTTAGTTTCTTGACGACCGGTCAAGAAACTAAATCCGCATATCTGTTCAACGGTTCCAGGAGGAGCTTGGCGTTTCCGGTGGCCGCAAGGTACGCGCCAGCAACTCTCTCTAATAAGATACGATCGCGAGCGAATAGAAGAACATGACTGCATTTTCCTCCCGATTTCTGCCCTCAACATTTACTCAAGCCCAAACTTCTTTTTGTATTAATTTTTTTTTCTTGCCTTGTGTATTCGGGCTTCATTCCACAAGTGGAGCGAATTATATATTTATGCCACGTCACCTCGAAGCGCGACACACCTTCATCACCGCCGCTCGCTCTGTGCGCCCGATCGCAACAGGGCACGCGAGTGAGTCTCGAAAAAAGCATGCACGCAATGTCCTTCACTGGTCGGTCGTCTGGGGGCACTGAAATAGTGTAGCTGTCACGCACTTGTTTTTGTATTTCGCGCGCTTTCTTTGAAGGCATATACAAGAAGCTCCATCAATGGTACTTAGTTGCAAACACTTCAGTCGGACATTTTTAAATGTAATCTACAACTTGGCACTTTCTATTGGCGCTTTCTTGGTAAAGCCAATATTTAAAATGTTAGTCACTTAGTTTATCCTAATTAATTGACTTTGCAAAACAAAAAAAATACCGCACACTAGGACACGCGATCCTCAACACCACTGAGTTGATATGAGCCTCCTAGCACACTCTGTCGTTTTTAAAACATTGCCTACATTTAGCTAGGACACCCTGTAGTGTGATATATGGCGCGAGTTTCCTAGGTATCGCATAGCGAGGGCTTTTGGCGGCAGTAACTTAAGCAGACCTTGCCGGTGCAGATTGAGGTAGATGCATAAATCATCTGATGACGTCAGGGCAGTGAACAGAAGTTACGATCGGGTTTGGAAGTAACGGGGGTGTGCTTTCCAGAGCGGCGCTCAAACGCCTCCCTCCGTGCGTACGCTTTGCCACTAAGCATTGCTGCCAATCACGCTGCAGACCCTTCAGGCCTCTAAAGCAATCACATGTCGGTTCAGCAGACCGTTATCACAGGCTGATTCGTCTCGTGGGACTAGAATGCGAGACGACCATTCCTCGAGGTGTCGCTTTCGATGCACGCCGGTTGGTTAAAACGCCAGAAGCGGAAGCAGCGAAACAAGTTCGCGATTGGGCACTTCCCATCGCATCTCGCAGTTTCGGAGCCTATAACTGGCGTCCAAACGTAACGCCCAGCGAAGGCCTCCTAGGAATAACAGAATTGAATCTCCAAGGCCATGTATTGTCTACAGAAAACGCCGGAGGCGATTTCAGAAGCCGCAAACACGTCATGACCGCCAAGTGGTAGGAAGACGCAGTAACTTCGACTTCTGGCTACAGTAGACGCTGCGCTGCATCTTACGCCACGCGAGATTGAGTGCATCATCGAAAGTGATCGATTGCGCAATCTTCCTCCGGTTGGTTCATGACACTAAACGAATCGGCTCTCTTATGGCTAGCACTGTTATAACATTATATCCGGTACACGAACGCGTCGCAGCACGTTCGTCGGATCCTCTGCGTGTCTTTGTTCATTGCAGAGGTCAGTCCATTACGAGACAGCGAGCGGTGCGCTTCCGCAAGCGCCGAGCGAACATTTGCGCTCGCGGAACGCACGTCGCGCGGGCCCCGCTGCGGCCACTGCTGCCGACCGGGGCTCTCCCCCGCGGCGCCCAGCGGGGCGCCAGGTGGGCTAATTGCGCGCGCCTAATTGCTACCGCCGCGCGGGGCGCGCGTGTCGGTGGCGCCTGTCAGCGGCACGCGGACGACCCTCTGCTTTGCATGTCGGGCCGCGTAAACAGAGAGAGCGCGCTTCGTGGCAGGTAGACTGCACCGGCGCTGCAGCGCGGGACGCGACGATGCGCGAGAGCTTATCAGCGCGTAACAAGGTCGCGCGCGCTGTGGTCGGGTGATGGATGCTGGGCGATATTAGCTCCGCGCGGCCGGGGAGACATATTGGGCGCCGGAGCCAATATCGGCTGGCTGCGCGCTTTTTGATTGATGTCGCCGGGAAGACTATCGTTTTATATAAGAGATGTTCGACCCCGGCCGGGGAGAGCGCGCCCATTGGGGCAAGCTGTCGCACTGTTTACTGCTGCGGCGGGCTTTCCCCTGTTCTCCGCGCAGCTGCGCCCGACGCGGCGTCGGCCATTTCTCGCGGCATCCGTCAAAGTCAGGCCCAGCTCCTCGGCTGATCGGCGCCGGCCACGCGTGATCCTCCCCGCCCGGCGAGGCTCGGACGACGTCTTTTCCTGCGCGCCGCTTCTTCTTTCTTCCGCAGCGAGCCACGGCTTCGACGAAGACGCCGAGACGTGCGTCGCCCGCAGTGGCTGCTGCAGCCGAGGCGGAGCCAGGGAGATCGATGCGACCACGTGACACTGCAGCTCGTTCGAGAAGGGGCGACGTCGTAGGCGCTGCTTTTCTCGGAAGAGCAGCTCGCCGATCCGCGAACGTGCGCAGCTCGAGAAATCGCGGGTCATTTGCATAGCTCGCGGATCGCCTGCCCCCGGTCCGTCGGACGTCAGACGACGCAAGCGGGCGGCGGCCATCTATTAGGCCCAACGAACACGCGCCTGCGTCTCCATATTACTCGCGAGCGTTACGGCGAGCCACGCGGTCGTGCGAATTTATCGTGCCCGTAAAATGTGCGTGAAACATTAACATTGCCCTGGTTTCCCACTTGTGGGAATAAATAGTGTGCGTGTGTGTGTCACAACCAAGACTAACATAGAAAGCGTACTTGTGTGCGTGTGTGTGTGTTTAACACATGTTCTAGTAAAATAACTAAGTAAGTTTGAGCTTCACTGCTGTGCTAGTTTGCTTAGAGAAGAAGTTGACTATTCTTCTGGAGCTTGACAAAATTTGCTACGAAATTGGCCATGAAACATTGCACAGCGGGACAAGAAAGGTTGTGACTGCGAAGTAAATATTGTCAGCCAATTGTCTTTAAGAATGTCATATTTGGGCTCTTCAAAAGCTTTGCCGTTCAGGAAATGGAAACGATGGCTAGTTCAACATGTTTTGAAATAGCAGTTTGAAGTGTTTTAATACAGACAAAAAATCCAAGGAATTCACCGAATCTCTGTACGCAGTCAGCATGTGAACGCTGTACAATATTTCTTAACTTCAAGACTAATGTATAGACAGATATCAATGTTATTTCACTAGTATAGCGAAGAGCGCATTTCGTAATTGAACTGCAGTGCCACAGAAAACACAAGGCACCAATGCTGACGTAGTATATTGTTGTAACTATCACAGAAATTACGACGTTTTGACGACACGGATCCGTTCAAGCAGAAGGGTGTATTTTTGCTACTAGACAATAAAGAAGACAAAGATATATATTCAACGACACAGAACAATATCTTAGCCATTTACTACGTATGGTTCATGGTATGTTCGACGGCTGCACTAAATGAAAGGTTTTGCCCTTGCTGCTGCTTAAAGATGGCAGGTAGCACACATCGGTTCTGTTTCTTTTTTTTTTTTTTCAGGAATGGTAGCACAGGCGTTACGTGGGACTTTGAGGAACCGCCTTGGTTTTCACCTCTACTGACGTCCTGACAGTTATTAATTGTCCCTTCATTACCATAAAACAATTTACTTCACGTGACATCGCGGCAGGCGTAAAGTTCTTTTCTATAGTTACCTACTGCGTAGTTGACCATCGAAAGAAACTGGCACCAGTCAGCAAATTTTACTCCCAAGGTAACGACTTTTTGAGATCTTTCCTCTTGATTGAACCTAGGCGAAAACGTAAAAACGACTTCAGTAAGAACTACTGGCGACAACTAAGAGAGAGCAGTGATTTGTGTTTACCCGTAAACTATTCCACTTTTTTTTATTTTATTGCTTTAATGTTCAACAAGGTGCTGGTGCCGGCTATAGGGTCCCAGAAGGCACTGGCACAGCTTCCAGATCACACATAGCGCGTACCGTCTAGAAGACACGTCTGGCACACTATTCTTGAACCGTTTTCTAGGCCGCCAGCCGCGTGCCAAGGGTTGAAACACGTATGCAGTGCACAGGCACCGTCTATATATCTATATTTTTTTTTCATTCTTTACTATTCTTTTCTTTTATGATTTGGTGTTCACATTCCACAATCTCGCTTTCTACAGCAGCCGCCAATATACCGAACCCGGAATCAAGAGAGCCTGCTCAGTACGTCCCCCACCACGACCCACAACTTGAGGGTCGGTTTCGGCAGTCAGGCGGGGAAGGTCTCTCCACCCTATACGCGCCAAGTTTTGTCAGGGTAGCGCCGGGCGCGAGCATAACCTCGCGGAGCGACACGTCGAAGACCATGTCGTAAACGCCGCGGCGAGAGGAGGCGGGAGAGTAAAGACGCGAAATATCAATTCGAAAGAGTAATAAAAGAACAGCAAGATCGGGGAGGGAGTTATACTGCGCTGGCAGTAGCACGCCACCAGCGCCACGTCACGAACGAGGCGCGCGCGTATTACGAGGCACGAGAAGGCGTCGTCGTCGTCGTCGTAGCTACTGCGATCAGCGCGCTGAGGGAGAGAGAGAGCGCGCACTACGTTGCGTGGGCGTGCGGCGGACACCCGGTCCGCACCACGTGCGGCGGCAGCTGCAGCGCAGGTGCGTGAACCGCGCTGATTTACGGCGCCGGCGCGGGTCGGGCCGGTGACAGCGGGGACGGCGTCTGCCGCGCGTCTCTGCGACGCGAGCGTGCCACATGAAACACCTTCGAGCATCCCGTTCGCCCCCCTCATCGCGAGGCCTCTGTGTGTGTGTGTGTCTCTCTCGCGCGGGTCGTGCATAATTTAAACGTCGTCATTTCTATTTACGCGCACGGCGCCCACCGTTCACAATCAGTGCAGGGCGAGTATATATCGCTTTTCACGCGGCCGGCCGACGCGAGACGCCCCTCAAGGTCACGCGATCTCGCAGTGGGCGACCAGTACTCCCCCCTCGCCCTCGACCGCTCAAAAATTCAGGTTGCGGCTGTCACAGACGTTGCAGTAAGCGAAACATCCATTGTTGCCCCTCGTCACACGGTCGCTAAAGACAGCGCCGAGGGGCGTTGGCGGCGAGGAGATCGATGAAAAATCCGCCCAACGTTGCAGTTCTGTCGGATCAGCGTGAAAAGTACACGTTGCACACTCACAAAACGGCACTGTGCGGAGTAAAGCAATTCTTCGTTTTAAGATGTGGCTGCCTGAGTATATTTCTCAAAGCTGGAAGAAAGAAAGAACTCCGATACCGGGCTACCATGCGAGTGGTCAGCGATGCCCGCTCGTTTCAAGCAAGAGTTTGTGGGGGCCACAATGGGACGCGCACTCTGTCACAATTGCAGCGGCGTAACGAACTGTGCCCACTATGAGAAAAGTAAGAAGACTGACTTTGAGATGGTGAATCTAGTCAAGATACGAAGGAGTCTCTACAGAAGAGTAATGTTCTGAGAAGCGACCACAACCGCACAATGGGCCCGCACACGCGAAGTGTCAACATGGCAATTATTCCTATGAGAATGCTACATCACGCGTGTTTTAACGTTTTCATTTCGATCGGTCGGCGTGCATATCGCTTGTCCTCCTCATATACTGATTTTACATTCTCAACGGCAATAACCTTTTCGAGACAACTGGCTCTGTGGATCGAGCAATGTACATTCGTCTCAACACCGCCGAGCCAATGAAACATTTAACAGACGGGCACAGATGCATCCGTTTCCATCGTAACCACATCCAGGCCGCTGGACTCCTGGACTGAGGGAACCACCCACTGCAGAGCGGAGGAGTCACCTATGCTCGTGGGCTATTTTGCATAAACACGCTCGTCATTAAACCTGTTGACCTATGCCCCGCCACACGTACTTATCACAAAACCACGTCCCCAGAGGAACGGTAGCTCTCAGGCTACCGTTCGCAATGACCACAGAGGTAATACCTCTGTCATCATTGGCTTCTAAAGAGTACAGTAAAGGGGGACAGAATGACTAAATATGTTAAGAATATTCACTAAATTGACATTTTTGACTACTCGTGTACGTTGGTTTTCTTACCTATGATTGTTGTTCTCAATGTGTTCTATTTATTTATTTATTTATTTATTTATTTATTTATTTATTTATTATTATTTATTTATTTATTTATTTATTTATTTATTTATTTATTTATTTATTTATTTATTTATTTATTTATTTATTTATTTATTTATTTTCTCAGTCACAGTGTGAGAGCGCAATGATGTCGCGCTTCTTTCAGTGTCACTATTTATATGTTGGCATCCTCTTGTGTCTCGCTTGTTCTCTACCTATACTCCTCTCAACTTTCCCTTTTTTCATGCCTAAAAAATAAATTCTGGCGTTTTACGTGCCAAAATCACGACATGATTAGGAAGCAAGCCGTAGTGGCGGACTCCGAATCAATTGTGATCACCTATGGTTCTTTAACGTGCTCGTAACATGTAAGTACACGAGTGTTTTTTTTTTTTTTTCATCGAAATGCGGCCTCTGCGACCGGTATTGAACCCGCGACCTCGAGCTCAGCAGCGCAACACCATAGTCACTAAGCTACCGCGGCGGTAAGCCGTTCTTGTCTCTACTTTTGCTTTGCCTCTTGGGCAGCCTTTGTTGGCATTTCAAATAGGCGCAATTTGCAATTTACCAGTCCTTTTCCTGCTGGGTATCATGACTTAACCAATCTCGTGCTTAACAAAGACTTGTCCTTTCCCTGTACTCCAATCATTCGCCTTGCTACTGGTTGCCCTAATCTTTTTCTCCCTCCGCCAAACAAAACCTGCAGCAAATGATGATTTCACTCGGCCTAACCGTGCCGGCGTTAGCGAAGAGGAAGTGAACATTTGGGTGATTATATTTAAAATATTTTCCTACTTTAGACGAAGTTGCCAAGAAATGTGAACCTTGATTTTTTTATACCGCTGATTCCTAATAGTGAATAAGTGTCGTGATCACTGATCTGTTTGCTGAGTACAATTCGCAACGTTGAGCAGGCGGCTTTGGTCATGGCGGCTCAATCATGTTTTGACGACGTTCATTGACGGAGTCGTTGGGGTTCATTTTATTCTTTATTGACCCGTTAAATAAACAAGCAGGTATGTTTTACTTTATCTTGTAAATCGTTAAACAGAGTGGATGAAGAAATTGTTGATTTTATTACACATCATTCGACCTTATGTTCACAATGACCGGTGATATTGCTGCACGCTCTAATTTTCTTCATGTGAAAGAAAACTCTAGCAAGTATGCAAGTAGGAAGCAAGAAGAACACATTCAAAACAAAAAGGAATGGAATGATCTTCAGTATTCTGCACGCAAGCTTCTATGCAGAAAATAATTCGAAAACAAGACTGTGGGCCTTGTGGTAGCGGTTGCAAAACTTTGTTCATGTTATTTTCCGATATTGCATTGTAATTATGCTTTAATATGGTGCATATTGTAAGTATATTTAAAAGGGTACAGGCCTGCGTCCTGCAGTGGACATAAATATAGGCTTATGGTGATGATGATGATGATGGTGCATATGGTAAAGAAATCACGTTTGCTTTCTACTGCCGAACATTACCCTGTAAATAGTGTTGCAGATTACCAGATGTACCGAACTGCCTCAGATGACACTGCCATTTTTTTAAACAAATGAACAGGGAAGGGCGCTAGCTTATCGACAGCATCGAGCTCTGCTCAGTTGCAGGATTTTCAGTATTGAGTTAGAAAAACCGGTGGGGTCGCAAGTGAATGTCGCGGCAAATATTCAGCGCTTTTTATCTTCATTATGCGTCATAATCGCCACAACTGGTCTCGTGTAACCCAGGTCGCAAGTCATATCCTCTGCAACACTGAACTCGTAGCCATTTGATAGCAGATCTCTTAACAGCGAAAGAAAAGAGACACACAGGCGCAGATATTACCTATCTAGACAGCCTGCAGACTAACCACACCAGAACTGACCAACCAACCATACTGCTGTCTTTACATTCAGGCTACGAAAACCAGGGGCCGTAATTCTTAGTCGATCATTCGTGGGAACGGCGTGCAGAACCCGCGAATAACCGCACAGGAAGAGCGGTCGATGAGCAAACATGGCGTTTTAATGGGACAACAGTGACGATGATGATGACAGCAAGTCAGCGAGGAAGAAGTTTCTACACGGCGATCAGATTACGCACATCATAAACAGATGTAGACATTTCCGGATGCTGCTACTCTTCAAAATTTCACGTCGCCATTGCTGACGAAAGCACTGGCTGTAAAATGTGGAGAAGGAGCGCAGCCTTGCTGGAAGGCAGGCAACAGAAAGGAGGCGAAGAAATGGACGATACAGAAAAAGCCGGCGGTAATGTAAAGGAAAAAATTGCGCCACTGCTATTGAGTAAAATAAGTTGCGCGGAAATTTGCAAGGTAAAGGAGATTTTGGCCAAGGAAAATATTTTATTCACCTTGCACAGTGGAAGCTATTTTGGCCTTCTGGAAAAGCAAACTTCGTAGTTTATTTTGAGCCCTTGATGACTGCCGATGTGCGCCCCGCTGACGGCATAGGCCGTGAGACAACTTCCTCACAGCAAAGGACAAGACCCAAGATTTTGAATATGCTAATGTGTTAAGGATGAGCGTTTATCGCACCACTACTCTGGCCATCAACATGCTCCTTGTCTCTTTCGTTCCCCTTTCTCTCTTCCTCAGCGCTGAGTGTCAGGTTAAAGCGAACAAGCTCAGCTTAACCTCTCTGTCTTTCTATAAAAAATTATATCTTTCTCTCAGTTTAAGAACGTTCTGTCCTAGTACGGGGATTGAAATGAGGACCAACACCATTCCAGGCAATTCGCTTTATCACATGAGCTCACCAAGAAGGTAGCAGATGGCAGCGGAGCCAGAATCAGCCAACAGCTCGAAGTGCTGGAGGCTTAAAACATTGAAATATCTTCAAGCTCTCATCCAAAGTTAGACAAATCCTCCACAGCTGAGGTGGGCTTTCAACGACGAGGCCACTGCTGATGTCTGAGCGGTACAGAGAGATAGAAAACGCTGATTTCAAATAGTACATTTTTTATGTTATTCGTGAGCGTATAGATGGCGAAGGGTGCTCCGAGGCAGGGTAGATGTGGGGCACCGATCGATCTCAGAGTGTGGGACGGGCATATGGAGATGGATTAGTCACGCTATTCCGACTAAAAGACCTGAAAAGTGATAGAAACTAGATAATGAGGGATTACTTCGCGCGATAGCAGTTCTGGAAGCCGTAGAGGGCATTCGGATAACTCCCGCAGAAGTGATAAATGGACAGCCGACACGCTGCTGTTAGGTCATATTTTTTTAAAAGAATGCTGCGCTTTTGTCTTTAAAGACTGCTTTTCGCAGATACCACAGTTTCAGCAACATCATCTGGACAATTTTCTTACGTTATGGTTTGTCTTTCTACGTCAAAAAGCAGCTACACGTGATCGTGAAGCCCTGCCTCCCGCATAAAGTTAAAAAAGTGCGCGTCAGTGTTTCCACTGAATTCAGTTTAAGTCCGTGCAGTCCAGTCTAGTTGATGAAAACAACATTGTTTTTGCGATCAGTCGCAACGCCTGCAATCAGCCAATAAGAAAACTTCATTTCTTTAAGTTCTTCACTATTGAAATTATTTGATTCGTGGAACATTTTCGAAGCTATAGCCTCAGTATTACTACTACATAGAACTGCCAGGAGTGCCGATTGGCAACACTGTCATTACTGCGATGCCCTAAAATAATTTATTTCTTATTAGTTCGGTCGCGCCGTGCTTTCATGGTGCAGCTGGTTTATGCCGTCAACGCTTCGCGCCACTTTCCCCGGAGAAGCCATCTGCATACGGAGATTGATTTGCGCATTAATATACATCTGCGCGAATAGTGTGCCACCGCGAGTGGATCAGTCACTTTAACATCAATGCGCTGACTTTAATCAGAAGTCTTCACTTACAGACTCAATATGTTGTGCTGTAGCCCCGTATTCATCCAGCGCTGTGGCTAAATTTCTGTGGCGTTATGCTGCTGAGCCAGTTAGCTCGATCTCCGGCTGCAACCGCCGCATTTTTATTTCCTCTGCAGAGGAATGCAATCATGCTCATGCACTTAGATTTAGGTGCGCGATAAAGAATTCGAGTTAATCACTCCAATTGGCCGTTACTCAAAGCCGAGGTGTTTCTTTGTTGCCATTAAACCTTTTCAGTGGATCCCATGTATCCGTTTGAGCTACAGTTAAAGTCTCGCCGACATACAAACAAGCCCACATGCAACGCTGGCAGTCGCACCCTGACCTCTTCCATTTGCTGGCACGTCGCTATGGGAGACTGCCCAGCAAAGCTCCAGTCGGGAAGAACAAGCTCCCGGAGGTTGTCTGAAAGCGCCACCGCCGACAGAGCTGGCGGCCATTTGCCGGTGAAGCGCTAAGGACGAGGCCCAAGCTTCGCCCGAGGATGCCGCCTGCGGGCGGTTGGAGCGAGCAACCCGGACGGCGCTAATCTCGGATAATCTGCTCAGCTTCGCGAAAGCCGACGGCCGCTGGCAATGACAGGTGACGCTAGGATTAGCCGGTATCGCAGCGCCATCGCACGGCCTCTTGTCAAGAACACGGGCAACTGAGGCCACTTCTAAGTGTCGGCCTGCGCTTGTGAAACGTACTACGCAAGAGCCAACAAACGTGAGAAAAGAATAGCGAGTAAGATGAACGCGCAGCACTGCAGGCGCAACCGGCGACTGTTTACGTTCGAAATGCCCAGCGCCGTGACGCTGGAGATACTGACGGAAGCTGGCATCTATATAGGCGGTGCGTTCCAACTACGAGCTAAAGAAAATGCTCGGCCCAGATTTTGTGAAGGGTCTTTTCCACGCTTCATTTATTCCTCTTGCGCTTCGTCATTTGTTCCAACGCCACGGATGCTTGTTGAGAAAGAACTTGACTGAACAGAAGAAAAAAGTGGGACCATTGCAGAACACTGCCGCGGCTCGCTTGCATGCATGCATAAGGTACCTACTGGAGCGGGTCAACATGATGGGCTAGTTATAAATATTAGCTGCACAGAGTGGAACTTGGATGGAGCTGGGCACGTATTCACGAAACTTCACTTAGGTAACAGCGTTTTCTCACTGACCTGCATTTCAGCGCCCGTTCAACGCCTAATAGCGATCGCCGGAGCTATAAGGGTAGTTTTTGACGGTACTTTTGTAGCATAACATAAGAGAATGGGGGCGCTGAAAAATTTATACGCTGTGCTGCTTGGGCTTCACAAAGCAGGTGCTTCAAGGTAGCCAGTTCCTCAATAATCTCTATTCTTGCTTCCAGTTGGGTCTTTGACCTAGCACTTATTTCTCGAATGTGCGAGCACTATTCCCGTTCCCGACCTCTATGCTAGTTTCATATAGTTCCTCTGCGCTTTTTTTTTCTTTTTGCAGTGACCTATAGTGTAAGAATACCGTCATCAATTATACGGTTTAAATAACTCCCACTCCAACGTGACAATGCATTCTCTCTCAAAGTTACCTCAAAATTCATATTCCAAAACATTGACACGTGATCTCTTGGCAGCCTCAAGGGCGTAAGAACATGCACATGTATTGTATAACGAAGAAAAATGGACATTGAGATTGCTATACCTTGAATGTGTATGTGCTTGCGCCCTTCAGGTTGTCATTGAAATGTACCAAATCGCTCAGAAAAAAGTTCTGCTGGATCTCACGGCACATTACCTTTTTAATCCTCCTGTTCTTCCTCGTTTAACATGGCTGCGCTCTCGAAATTTACCGCGCGGACTATGCCTATACGTTTGTCTTTGCTACACCCGCAACGTGACGTGCTTTCATTCTTGTTACCACACACGCGCCCACAGCATAAGCCGACCACTGAGCCTTGAGTGGAACAGCGGAAGGAAATAACAGCCCGGGCTAAACATTCGGCTTCGTTGCTTGTCTTAAGACCCGAACATGACTTCGCTGCTTCCTGTTCCGGAGATCCGCGGTGGCTTCGGCGTGTCTCGGCGTGCAGGGAGGCGAGCGGGGAGATGTTGACTCGAGATGGGCAAGGAGTGGAAGAGATGCTCCCCCCCCCCCCCTCTCTCTCTGACCCGTCTGCCAAGAGCCCAAGAGCCATTGGCCCGACGAGCGAGCCGGGTGTGCCGCATCGTCGTCGCATCAGAAGACGAACCCCGAGGCGGTCGTGGCCCGGGGTCCGCCCGGGCGCTCCGCCTCCGAGGACCGCCTCCTCGCGGAGCGCTCAAGATGGCGGCGGCGCCGCTCGTCTCATCGACCGGCGGCGCGCACCGCCAAACACAAAAGGTTGGCCCGGAAATGGAGCACATAAAAGCATCCGGCGCCATCGGAAGCGCGGCGGGGAGGTGCGGCGGCACCGCAGCGGCCAACCAGCCTGGCCTGTCGCGATGGCGGCGATAAGGAACGCGCTGACGCTGCAGCACACCCGGGGCTGCGCGCCCGAGGCTCGTTGGCTGAGCCGCGCGACTCTATTTCTTTCTTCATTGCTTCTTTTCTTTTTTTCCCCGATCTCAGCGTATTTTTTTCAGAGCCCAGCTCCACCGACGCCGGGAGAAGACCCAATTGGCGGACGTCCCATCGGGGCGGAAAAAGCTTGTACTTCTTTTCACCCTTCACGGCTAAGTGCCTCCGGCGTTCTCCTCTTCTCCATTCACCTCTCTCCTCCGTAGTTGGCCACTTCGGAAACGCCGCCGTAGCTGCGAGGTGCGCTAAGATATCTGCTACGGTGAAGTAGGAGAGAGAAGAAAAAACAAAAACTGAGAAGGAGTTCGCGGGGAATAATAAGTTGATATCTCCGGGGATGGCCGTGGATTGCCTCCGTAGGGACAAGTATACAGCTTTCTGTTTATATCCAAAGGAGCCCTCTGCCCTGAAAAACGCATGCATCCGTTTGTTCTCATTGTTTTTCTTACATAAACGGGAACGAATCCGAAAGGAAGCGATCGTTATAGTTGAGGAAAGCGCGGGATCAATTTCCTGTTCCAGAGATTTGAACCCATTCTCCCACTGCAACTTGGCGCTAAAGTGGTCCGACCTATACAGAAAGTAATTTCCCGCGTTAGTGCTTGAAGTTTCAGTGCAGCTAGCGACGTATCCAAGCTTTGACGCACTTAGAATAGATGCCTGCGCCATCTAAAAAAAAAAGACGTTCGATGGCGCATCTTTCGTTCATGTGAAAATCGTCGCCTTTTCAATCCTAACGGGACCATTGCACATCGTTTTTCGTCGTGCATAGTTGCACACAGAACTAGAGTGACTAGTCATGGTCTGTCATATATAAATGAGCCATTCCGTCTGTACTAGAGCCTCCTAATCTTGAGTGATTCTATCGGACCTCAAAGCATCGCGCGGTTAACAGGGGTCCTGCGCTAAGGACTATTCTCACTGAGGACTTCCAGCCGACGTAATTCCGATAAAAGTTTTTTTCTCTTATACTCAGCTCATGTAGCTACACATGCTATGTGTAGCTACATGAGCCGTCTCGTCTTCAAATCTGCCAATATATGTGCGTGTTCTCGGACTCTTTTGTGTACCTTCGCTTATTTACGAAGGTGCACGCGTCTCTTACTGTTATTTTATACTTTCTTCCGTGTATTCCTTTACCAGTCCGCACAACTTGGCAAATGTTCGTGTTTTCTTTTACTGTTTTCAGTGTTTTTCAATACTTTTCTTGATTTATTGTCTTGTTTTCGTTGAGACGAGAAGTGACCGCGTCACTAAAGGAGCCAACCTCTCCGTTATTTAAATTCACATTATTAAATGTATAACCCTGCCAGACCATAGCGCTACACTGTATTCCATATTTTTATGCTTAAAGTAGACGCCCGCTAGCTAAATATTGCTCACACAAATACGTTTATGCCTGCATGTTGTTGCTCAAGGTCAGCAACAAGAGGGTTCGCCTTTCCCTCCGTTGGGAAATCGGGACATGGCTGATTGCGTAGGTTTTAGTTGTAGCCGTTAGCTCATGAACTACAAGGTCGCACGAAAAAGCTGCCGGCGCGCGTTCTTCCGTGGCTGGGGCGTAACCTTGTGCACTCGCATCAGCAAAAGAACGTGCTACTCACGGTAAACGCCCTAGCACGGGAGGAACCCTCCCCACGTGACCAGCTACAGACAGTGCGCACTCACCTCGTGTGCCGACGTGTCCGTCCTGCAACCGGCCGCTTTTGCGCGATCACCACCGCCACCGCCGGGCCCCGCGGTGCCGCCTGCGGCAGAAGGGCTTCCTCGTGAACACAAGTGGAGTGGTTCAGGCGAGCCGCTATAATACACATCTTGACTGCGTACACGCATCGCACGATGAACAATATAGGACAGAAGAGGGAGAGACGGGGGCACACGCAGCGCTGACTTTCAACCGATCGTTTATTGACCTAAACCTTGATACATGTATATAGATTCAGTCGCGCATGCTAACCGCATTGGCATTTAACCCCCCTACTTCCGATCTTCCAATTCTATGTATCCGTCT
The DNA here is from genome assembly GCF_013339745.2 of Dermacentor silvarum. Taxonomy (NCBI): domain Eukaryota; kingdom Metazoa; phylum Arthropoda; class Arachnida; order Ixodida; family Ixodidae; genus Dermacentor; species Dermacentor silvarum. The sequence continues at coordinate 223,401,946 of NC_051156.1, forward strand.
CCTCCTTTCTGAAGAGTATTGGAAGCCTTTGTGCCCGTTCCGGTGGCAGTTGCCAGCCTGATCCTCGCTTTCCCTTTCCTATCAAGTGTTTACGTGTTTTCAATGTTTTCGCTAATGATCAGCTTGCAAACGACATAAACTGTTTATTCAGCAAGGCCTGTTGGCTGCATGATGCACAGCGATGCACTGCAGTGGCTGCCCTCTCTCCACGGCATAGCGGGCGACGTCCCGCTGTCCCGCTTCAATTACGTAGCTGGTTCAGCACACAGCAACTTCTCACTCCTAATCCCGATCTCCCTTTTTAAGAGTGATGGTTCACGTGGCTCTCACGGCGTGCTATCTTGACCGACCCAGAGCAGCATTTATTTCTGTATGTTGCGAGTTTTTGTGCGCTTTCTGCCTCTCGTATAAGACGTAAACGTCCCGTACGTATCATTTAATTTATCACATTCACCTAGTTCACCATGCGTGCTAGACCAGCCGCCAGGCAAGCCTCTCCAGTTTTCATAAAATAGCATTTCTCTATATCTATCTCTGGTAAGTTGCACTGATACCAGTGTATTGACAAACGCACGCCTATACTACACTACCCTCCTCACTTTCACCTATTGCAGGGCAGCACTGCACTTTACACGACTATAGAGTAGTCGAGGAACACCAATGACTGTCGGTGACGATACAGTTGCGACCAGTAGTTGTTTGAGGAAGGCGCCTCAACTCCAGCGCCATCGAATAGAGACTGAGAGCGCCTAATATCGATATTTATTCTCAGGCAATGGATAACGAACGCTAAGCGCAGTGACTACTTAACCGTTTGGAGGCGCTGTCGGCCATGCTTCGGAAAAAGAAAAAAGTGTTAGCGGCAGTAAAATACCAAATGCACTCACTTTTACTCACAATAAACGCTTGTAATTCGAGAAAACGACAAGAAAAAATAACGGAAAAAAAGAAAGAAAACAGGCAGTGATGTCACCTTGACATGCTTGAACCAGCTATATACTTATCACTTACACATAAATAACAACAACGCGTGATCGGTATCAATGGTAATATCGTAAGAGCTAGAACAGATACCATTACACTTTTAAATTCAGAAGCTCATCCTGCAAACTGAGTAGGCATTTCTAGCTTAAGAGAATAAAAAGAGAATGGGAGCACAGCGTGACTTGCATGACCTTACATTGACGAAACATGGACCGCATAGAATTCAGACATGTAAGTTTCGTGCTTTGTTTCCTGCGATTTTTTCACCAGTTAAATACAGAAGGAGTTTCTAAGATCAGGTTTCATATTCACAAAAAATCTTATTACGTTAAAAGTGTTCGTAGGAGCAAATGGTAGCCACGCATGCTTTTAGACATATTATTACCGAAAGCAGCCGGCCACTGCCAAGTTGCATATACGAATATAAAACTGAATTTGGCCCTAGTTTACCAGTCTGGTACATTTGAGCGTTTCGCTTTGTGTCCCTTTAGATCAAGTATAAGCTGCTACGCATCGACGATTGCGTAAACATGACATGTTTTCTTTTCACTTTTGCATTCAAAGATGTATTTAAATGTCACTGTTTGCATTTATTCCTCCGCTTTCACGTTAAAGAACTTCGGAGATCTTTCCTCCCCTTTTCTCTTCCCCCGTTGAAGGGTAGCCAACCGGGCCCAGTCCTGGTTAACTTCCCTGTCTCTCTCTCGAAAACGTTGAACCCTTCGTTGCTTTCTTTCATCACATTTTAACGTCTTCCATTTTTTTCGCCATCACTGTCGACATAAGACTCTCACTTCTTGCATGATGCACTACACCAAGTGCTCACTGTGCCTTGTGGTCAGTAAAAATGTTGAGAATGAAGTAGTCTCTCCATGCGCATTTGCCCGCTCCACGCTGCGGCCTCTTCTTGGGTGGCTGTCGTCTTTCACTTTTTCCCATCGCGCTTGCGAATGTTCCAACTCCTTCTTTTCACCCACTCAAGCTGTCTCCTCCCCTCTCCATTTTTTTGTGCTATTATTTAGCAGCACTACGCTTGTCAGCAACACTAATTCTTGACTCTTTGAAGGGGCTCGAGAAAGCAGGGGTGAAACAGACGCAGCCAGGTAGCGGTCGCATATCGTGAAGCAAGAGCAATCAACACAGTTCTCTCCGATGTAGAACCTAAGGCATATTTCGATCATTCAAGCCCATCCGTTCTGGCCATGTACGCAAGTCCTTCAAATTCGTTCTCTCGACTGCTCCGTGATCAAGCGAGTCGCCAGTTCGGGTCACCAGTTTCCACACTACGGATGCGTACTGATGAAAACGCCTCGTTATACGTGCTAAGAAGCTCGAGGAATGAACCAAACAAAGCTCTCCTGTGTATCCATTTCGCTTGCACCTTTGCATGTTTGTGCGGCTACATTCGCCGCGCCTTTATGTGCCTTCTCTATATCTGTATAATGGCCTGTTGATTGCTAGACTGTGCTTCAAGTGCAAAAGGCGCTTTATTCTTCCGGGTTTCTCCACTGAGCACTCGATCACAGGAATAAACTCTCAAGGTGCTTCAAGCTGGTCTCGGTGTTGCCTTCGAATGGGGGCTTCAGCACTCGCAGGAGCACTTTTTTGGAGCAGCACTTACTGCTCTCGATCGACTACCTAAAGAACACCATTACAATATACGAGCGTGATACGCATAGTATCGGCTATAGTCGCGATGTGCATTTGATTATTTTGTGTCTATGCGGCTGTACCTCCTGTCTGTCTATCGACCTATGTAATTCCTTAACTATTAAAAGCCCCTTCGTACATGAAGCATATTACTAGTCAGGCCTCTATCTATTTCAAGGCAAGATTAAAATAGCATGACTTGTTAATCGATCAGAACTATACGTGTGGAATTCCTTGTTCTAACAAGCGATATACATATTCTCTTTCATCGAAAAGATTCTTTCCAAAAAATCGAGCTTGACGACATGGCGCTGTCTGCCTCATCTAGCGTTCCGTAACAGAAAAAAAAATAAAGTAGAGAGATAGAGATAAAATAAACAAGCACTATAAAAAAGAGCGCCTCCGGATCAGACGCAGAACCATATGCTCCAACAGCATGTCATGTAGCCTAGATGTTGCAATAACTCTGACTTCACATTTTCTAGAAGAATCTGAGCAACACTATCCATGGATAAGGTCAGGAACCATGGCACCTTCATAAGAAAGAAGCGAGCACAATTTACTAGTGGGGACATTACATTTCAGTCTAGCATTGCAAGTCCCAATTTACGAATTGCGGTGAGTGCTGGTTGGTATAGGTCCGCCTATGGTTTTTCACGCCTGTTTTTCATCACGAAAGCAGCTGCTTGTGGGCAAATGTATTCCTATATCAAGGAAAACAAGCATGGAAGATATTACAGCTTCGTATTGAGGCGTCTCACATAGGACCGAGGTGTCGGACTCGGGGGCGTCTCGCAATTGTTCTTCAATCAGCGCCGTGTTTGTCGTCTAGCTTTTTTGTTCATCTTTGTCCCTTGCGCTCCCCCCAAGCATAATATCCCATATTTCATGTGCAAATATACGTCTTTCAGAGTCCGCTGTATCTACTTTCGAGTGCTCTTACCGATTGTTTTCATATATATCTATATAGATATATATACATTTTTTTTCTTTCTGCTTGCGTCAGCGTCAACAAAACCGGCGCTCAACGCAACAATATGTTCGCCTATAATAGCAATATAAAATTCTTTTTGAAAAGCAGACAGTAATCAGTACACGTATGAACAATATAATTCCCACTTTTTACATGATGAAAAGGAAGCATGAAGACCGCAAGGTATTTTCGACTGCGCGTGGTATATAAAATGAACCCCTGATCGAGGTAAGCTTGAGAAAAACAGTTCATTGCGACGGCACAGCTGATGATTAATTGCAAGCATTATTGAAAAACTGGCGGTCTCACTTCAAATTTTGCAAGTTAAAATTGCATAATGTCAAACAATCGGATGTTTTTTAATGCCTTAGTTTTTAAAGCGATAGCATTATACTTAACACTCGTCGACCTTTCCTGTTTCAAAGCAAAGTAAAGTGGGCCGATCCGGTAAGCAGTGTAATAAAAGGCGTGAGTGGGGTTGGTGCTAATAATGGCTGTCAGATTGCAGTCGTTCGGGTTTGTCATGAAAATTTGTGAGTTTTCACATTACAGAAAACCGCAATCCAAGATATTTTTACGACGCAACCAAGAATGGCGCCAAAGTCAGAAGACGACGATTTGACGGGTCGAGGTGAAATCGATCTCGACAGCCGTCTTGTTTGTACATCGTTGCCCGTCTTGTAAATATTGTAAATATCATCTTTATATGTGTCCTCCACAACGTAACAATATTATTGTGTTACAGCTTCACTTTCTCCCATCTGCAACATTGTATGGCCCCTAGGAACGCATGTAATAACCCAACCGCTTTAATCAAGGGACCAATTTTTGTTTTGCTAAGAGAATGAATTGTTGCAAAGCGTCATTGCGACTACATGAGTCTCAAAACCACGGCGCCACAAGACCATGGAAGTGGAGGGGCATGCGATCACCCACTATACTGATATTTGCTGCCAAACTGCGTACCGTATACACCCCATTTGCACGGGGTACTTTCGATCGTGATCAAGCCTGATCGGCACTGGACTTCTCTATCATGGTATCAGATTGCGCAAAGGAGCCAGTCAGAATCGAGAAATTTGACCCTTGTCGAGCTCGATCGCGATCGAAAGTGCCCTGTGTGGCACTGGAATTAGCGCCCCACCAGGCATCCAGGAACACGCATTCCACTATTTAGCAATAAGCCGTCCCCAACCCTCGACAAGCACTCTCCTACTACTACAAAAGCACTCCAGTCGCTCCTACTCGGGGTGACTACCTCTCATTGCTTCCACAAACAATGATCAATTCAAAGACAACTTCACCTCGAGAGAGAGAGAGAGAGAGAGATGATAAAACAGATAATAGAAAGTAAAAAGGGTAAGGCGAAACGTATCACGTTTTTCATACCGTATACACGAGGTGCGGGACGAAAGATAACATAGCAAAGAGAAATGAAAGAAAACGATGGAAATCAGGAAGGACGTCAATCGCGCGCGCTAATCATAGGCGGCGTGCAGCATTATTCACAGGCAATTTCGTCGTCTCGTTAACCGCGGCAAACAAAGTGGAGAAATAGCAGCCTTTAGCGCAGACGTCTGTTGGCGTTGTGAGCTCTTTCCTTTTTGTTAAATTTCTTTCAACCGCGCATGTTTATATGCATGATGTGCAAAATGTTAGGATGGACGCTTATTAAAATTAAGAAAAGAAAGAACGTCGCAGAAGGCCAACGTTCGTCCTGTAGGTTTGCTGTAAAGACGCTGTCCGCAACAGCGCATTGCTTATAGGTGCTGCGCCATTAAGTAGGAAGTACTTATCACGTGACTTCGGGATATACTTAATGACTGAAGTGTAACGGTACATCTTCAAAAAGAAACAGAAAAGGATTACGCATATATTGTTACGTGCTTCTTTATACAGACCGTAATACGCTATAGAGCTTTCGAGTGTTTTCTTTTTTTTTTCCTCGGATACTTTTCCTACTGATAATTTTTGCCATTCAATAATGTAGTCCTTTCATCTCTGCCTTTGCTCTTATTCCCATTTGTAATGACTCTCTATTCACACTACAGAGCGCGCACATGCCCGGTGTGATTATAAGGCGGTGTTATTATAAGCTTATAATAACCTAAACACACCACCGAGATAAATCTTAAAGCCCAGGAAGTAGTGTATAAATGGTAAGCCGAAGAAGAAGAAATTAATCAGACGACAGTGACCCGATAAAGAGAGGGGACGCAGCCGATAACACAAACTCGTAGCCGTGCTTTTAGCTTAATCGCGACCCGCCGCCACGCGTGGCCACGTCGCACGCCCGCAATAGCGCGCTGTCCGACGGGGCATCGCTGGTGAGCCAGGGTCGAAGCCGGAGTCGCAGGCGAATCTCGAGCCAGGCGTCGCTCTGATTTACGGGTGGCGACCCTGCGCGCTCG
>NC_051156.1:223412963-223422963 GCF_013339745.2 Dermacentor silvarum
CCGTCGTTCTCTCCGTCGCAGCCGAACGTGAGTGTAACCTCATAATTGAGAAATACTTTAATGAACCCCCGGAATTAACCCAGTGAAAAACACCGGGGCCGCACGTTTAAGCTTCGCTGGTTAACCATCTTCACGGAGTGGAAGGGCCGACGAATTTTTTCCGTAACTTCTGTTCTATAATTTTTTTCCATTAAAGCACAGTCAGGCAAGATAGGGTTACTTAAGGCACTCAAACCCATGACATTTGGTTGGCGTCGAACCGATGATCTATGGTGTTAATGACAGCGAAGTTATTAACGCACAGTTAAGATAGAGCTAAGTCACTCGAATCAGGGCTTGAGATTTACTCGTCGTATATGAGGGCGATGTGGTGTGCAATGCAAGTTGAGTTTAGGAACATCGGCACTTCTTTTTCGTAATTTACTTATTTTCCGACCAAGGAGGGAGTCGCACCCACGACCTTTAGATTAATTAAGGGGGAGGTAGTTAGTGCACTGTAATTAAGACAGAGTTAATTAAGGCACCCGAAGGGAATCGAATCCACGACCATTGTTGGGAACTCAGCGGCTATGTGGGGTGATATGGTTCGCACGTTGAGTTCGAAACATTGCCATTTTTTTTTCTTGATTTATAGAAATGCGTTGGCATTTTCTTAAAGTGACTGCCAATTTTTTCCACAACTCGTTTCGACGGCGGCAATACGTCGTGTGGTTACATTGATTCAACGCCAACGCAGTACCGTCGACATTGAGCATGATATGGCTTCTGCCGCAATTTCTTCTTATTTAGTCAATAATTCAGGATCCGTAAGTATATAACCCCACTATACCACCAGAGCCGTAGCCACGTGCATAAAGCAGCGACCCCTAATATATCATTTTAATAACACGTTTAGGTGGTCTCCCATTTTTTTTTCTAACGTGAGAACAGGATGATGAAGCCAGCGTAGAAATTCTTGGCACCGTCGCCTCGCATTTACCCCGCACCTGGGAAATCACAGCACACGTCCTTGATCCTCATAGTTTGCGCAATCGTCCAAAAATGTGGGCGCCCCGCGTAGCAGGGCACGTGTACGTGCATGCTTGAACACAATAACATGAGCAGTCGTGATTTCGACCGCGGCCGTCGACTGGCCGAGCTTAAGTGCATCAATCGCGTATAAGAAACAAACCAGAGACGCGGTGTCGTTCATAATGTGTCTTTCATCGCAAAAGCCAAGGCAGCCGGTGTCCGTAACTCCGAGTAAAGCACTCAGATGGCCGCTGCGCTGTGTGGCCTCCGCAGGTTCTCCAATGCGGTATACACACGCAGTCGCGACGAGTACTCGGAGGCTCCGGATGCGTCCTTATCGGCGGCGGATGGCGCCCCATAATTGGCATCCTTTCCTTCCTGCGCGCTCAGACGAGTGTGGGCGACGGGTGGACACGGGCTGTGTGGCTGAATCTCTCGCTCCCATCCACGCGAACGTGATCGAGCAGAAACGCCCCCTTCACGGGTACGCAGCTGCTGGCTAAAGGATGTTCATTCGTAACGGCTCTGAGAGGGGGGTTCTAAGTATACAAACACTGGTGCGCTGATTGACCCGATATTTGGAGACCTGTACGCTTCATCCCGCCACACAGGGTCCCCGGTGCGTGTCCCCTGCTTGTGCTGTAAGCTGCGTCCCGTTCTGACGCCGGTCTCGTAATGATGAACCACCACCAACCACCTCGCACCTCCGCATATTAATGCGTTGAATCTACGAACTGGCGCGTCATTGATAAGCGGATAACAAATCATCGGACGAACAAGAGCTCCCCGCTCACTCTATATACATATATATAGAAGGACGAATTTTTATACCGCCTTTTCGATCACAGGGGGTGAATGTGGCTGCTGATGTGCGAAAACTTCATGGTCACGCGTGAAATGACCAAATTTTGAAGGCGAAGTTTGTCAGGTGGTGTTAAACGTTTTGCTTGGACCACGTTGTTTTTGAATTCTTCGCTAATCTTCGCAATTTCCTCTTTATTTTCTCGGGGTCTCTTTGGGAAAGAGTCTAAAAACAGGCCCATGGTCGCTTAAGTTAGCTTCTTCCATAACTATATTCTTCCGCTAAAGACGGCCGAGATTCTTATTCCGTAATCAATCGCTTAAACATTGCAGTGGCGCCTCTACCATTTTCGAACCTCAAGCGCTGTAAGCGTTCTATGTGCTATGGCAGCATAACGGAAGTCCAAGCGCACAATCCGCCTTTAGACATTCTCCTTCTTTCTCTCTCTCTCTCTCTCCTTGTACGGCGTTTAGTATCCGTATTCAGTTTTTCCAGAAACATCTGTACGATGAAATATACGCTTCTTTGAGAACCTTGCCCAACGAATTACCATCTGCCTGCGAGAAATTGTTTTCTTTTCACGTGCTGTTTCCCGTTCCAGCTACAGATATAACTAACAATCCCGCTCGTGGGACGAAATTAAAGTTATCTTGCGTTTTGGTTCGCCCTTTCTAGTAAAAGACTTACGTTTATCCGTTATAATTGGAGAGCGAAAAAGGAAATGTTAAATGAAAGACAATGAAGTTAATTAGAACTGAGCCCGATTGGCTACCCTGCACTGGGGGAAGGGTACGTTATAATTTGAGCTCTTTTCTCCTTAATCCGCGTGAATTTTGCCGTTTAACGGTCATCCAACTTGTGTGTCTTAGTATAGGTTCTATCGGATTTACCCCAATGCAGTTAAAACGTCACAACCAGCATATCTGACACTCTTCACGCTGCGCAGGACAGCAGCTGTAATAGGCATATGAGGCAGTCTAACAATTTAGTTATCGGTATTGTTGTCATGTCATGGAGTGCGCACCGTTTCGCACGCAGAGAACGCTCCAACTGAAGCGCCTGGTGTAATTACAGGGACTCATTGCAACGTGTGCTCTTATTCCGCTCCTATTGTTGTATTGCATGCGTTGCTGGCGCTTTACAACCGCAGTTAATCAGGAAATATTCAGGCATCCACAAACGAAAGTGATTGGCAAGAACTCAGCACTTCCTTCGCGTCAATAACGTAATTGCCCGTTTCACTTCAGTGAACTGCCAAATCGCTCGAACATTTTTGCAGTAAAGTGAAGTTTATGGTGGTAAACACATTCCCTGCTTGAAACGGTTATTCCCGCAGTGTGAAGCTGCGGGATTGTCTTAACACAGTTCAAGCTCTGGAAGACTAGCGCTCCGTCGAAATACGCAGAAGAGAACGACACAGACGAGCTCGCATTGGAATTATGCAGACGAGAAAGTGCTGCCAATCCTATCATGTCTGTTCATTTAAGTGAAGTCAAGTTTGAAGAAATAGTGCGATAATGATCGCAGCGACCCTGCAGGATTTGATAAGTGTTTGCGTCAAACAGCACGTGTCTCGCCAATAAAGCGGATTTAGAAAATAAAGTGTAAAACTGGGCCAGCACAGTACACACAAATTAACACCACGACCCTCTCGTCGAGGTTGTGTGAGGCTCTGCGGAGCTCCGCCCTCGATGACCAAACCTGGGCGACCCAGCACGCCCGTGAGGCGGCGGCGAGGCAAGCCCTCGACGTCCCCTCATGGGAGGCTTAGGCCCGGCCATCTTAAAGTGCTGGTTCCACAATAAAAGTTTATTCCTCCTCCTGGGCGAGTTGGTTGATCTTCAGAGTAAAAGCAGCGCAAAAAAAAAAAACGGCAACAGAAGAAAGAGAAGTACATAGGACTCAGCGTCTGTCCTGTGCACTTCTCTTTTTTGTGTTGCCGCTATTTTTGCGCTGCTTTTACTATTAGAAAATAAGACAAAAAGAATGGCACCCGCCTTGAATGGACAGCTGTCCAGTGCAATTCGAAGCAAGACGAAGTGTAAGGTGCACAGAAACGTACAAGTGGTCCTACAGAGGGCGAACAGGAAACGCCTCAGCCTGGAGTTTCAGCAATGGCACGTGATGAAGACGTGCCCCTTTGCAAAACTCCGCGCGGGAGCTTTTCTTGTTCCCCCACTGTGTCCGACCGTTCCAGACATGTGCGAATCACTTAACAGAATGGCGTTCACCAGAGAGCCAACAGCAGCCGATATAGTAAGCCAACGAGGCGACATCTCAGAGTTTCCATTTAACATATCTGCGCTTCTGCTCAGCACTGAACATAGCTCTGACATTTGGTTTAGTGCTCCTTGAGAATGAATCACTTCTTATCCCTTTCATTTTCCCTTCCTTTCTACGCCTCTTTTCTCTCCACAAGTGTAGGGTATGTAGCAAACCAGGTACAGCCTGTCTGCCTTTCCTTTCCTTTGTTTCTCTCTCTCTTTGTGAATACACACTCCTCGCGATGACAGTTTGTAAAGTGCGTGTAATGCATTAAAGTGATGCATTAATACTCATCGAAGAAAACGCGAGCCATCTAGACAGGAATGAATATGAAAAAAATCCAGGAGCCACTCCATTCTGTGAAGGTGGATGACCAGCGAAGATGGTTAGCGCACGACACGGAGGTGACACAGAATTTTGAACAAAGGTACGAACATGTTTATTGCCCTGATCGGTGGTCATCGTGACAAAAGGTACGCACACACATTCGCGTATCACCTCTGTTATTAAATGTGTCCCTCACGTAAGACAATGAATGGCTCATACGCCCTCAAAAAAAAATGACTTATACCCCCGTAAACGTGGCCTCCCTATTACGACGACAAATAAAGTGAAATTCTACGCTGGAATGATGAGCGGCAACGGAGCCAGCTGTGGAAGAAGACGACAACGACGAACGCGTGAGCAGTGGCACGACCGCGTTCGTGCGGTTGCGCCGCCAACAAGCCAGCTGTGGAAGAAGACGACGACGCTCGAGCCATTGCTGATGATGATTATTTCTGCACACAGACGCAACGAAACCCCGGATGTGAGACATATACAGTTTTGCTGTAAAATATTATGTGAAACCACGCAGCCAAAGCAGTGCTGGTTGGCGACAGTGCGGATCGTGCACCGAGCCCCGTTCCTCTTGCGGCCCGCCCATCGTTGCTGCACAGAAACGACAACAGAAGGAAGAGCCGAGGGATAGGAGTCAAAGGCCGTGCTGCTACAGCCACCGATAACGAACGCGCGGAAGCCCGGCGAGGGACGAGGCAGGAAGTTCATTAGAGCCATCGCTCCCGGGACAAGCGGGCCTTCCTGGACTGCGTCTTCGCCGACACTTCTCGACTTATATAGACTGCCTCGTTTGGGAACGCCACTGCAATATCTGCATCCTTCTTCAGGAAGAACAGCTATGTGCATTGGTTGGGCAGGCTGGTTGTCCAGAACAAGTGCGCATTTCGACGTGCGCTTGCGAGCTGAGCCTCAGATGATTACGCCTTCAAAGGATGACACCACAGGGCGCCAGGAAACTAGGCGTCACGTGCCGAGAAGATGCAAAGTGGAGGCAGTTCTTGGAATAGGTTCGGCTCTGTACTAAAACAGTTTGCGCTGAGACTAACCGGCCGTGGCTGCTTAGTGGCTATGGTGTTGGGCTGCTAAGCACGAGGTCGCGGCATCGAATTCCGGCGGCACGGCGGCCGCAGTTCGATGGGGGCGAAATGCGAAAATAACCGTGGAGGTTAGCCCCAAAAGATTCTCGTTTTCTACCCTGCACTGGGAGAAAGGTAAGGGAAAATGATAGACGGAAAGCGGATCGTGATTACAACTTTTTTTTGTACTAATCACATTCTCTTCTCTGCGGAAACTACTTGTGCGTTAACGTAGTAAAATTTATTTTATTTCTTCAATATACATTTCTTTCTCTTCACCGACATAGAGGGAGTGTGGCAATAGAGAAGGACTGGCCTCAACCTGCATCACTACTTTCACCGACATTGTGTGAGTGAGGATAAGGGTTTGATAGTCATTTCTTTCTGCCAGTCTTTGTTACCCGGATATATTAGGAAATACAGTCAAATACCGAAAAAGACATTCGCCGAATTTTCCGCAAATCACCGGAACATTACCAACAAATTAATACTCAATCGGAGGATAAATTTCCAACAGTATAGTGAATTAGTCCAAGGTCAGAACAAGCTTCTTGCGTATAATGAATGTCGTGACAATGATGTGCTACGACGAGAAAAAACTCTCGCCTGTAGCGCCCACATACTCTATATGCGTGGTGTTGATTGCTTGGTTGTTTCTCGGTGAAATGGCACGGCCCACTCTGGGGATCTGGCCATGAATCGTGAGGGGCAGCGGCTCGAAGAATAATTATAATTTAGAAGAAAATAAATTGAAACAGTAACTCGAAATTGTGAAATTAAAAGTTGACTGCGATCTGTGATGCCGTGCTTTCCTCTCTGTTCTCCTTTTTTTTTCTCTCTCTCTATCTTCTTCAATCTGGTACTACTACTACTACTACATGAGTAGTGATAGTAGTAGTACTTCTACTACTACTACTACTACTACTACTACTACTACTACTACTAATAATAATAATAATAATAATAATAATAATAATAATAATAATAATAATAATAATAATAATAATAATAATAATGATGATGATGATTATGATGATGATGATGATGATGATGATGATGATGATGATGATGATGATGATGATGATGATGATGATGATGATGATGATACGGCGCCCTATGTAAGACGCACCGAAATAGCGGGCGCGCACTGACATTGTCGCGTTATTTTAAATCATCCGTACGTCACCCTTCTTCGATCATCAACTCATTTTTGCGAGCACTTCGCCGGCAGTCCTTGCGAATGCTTTTCGTTCCATTCAAACCAATCCAATGTTGAACGCAATCCGTCCCATCGCTCGGTGGCATGAATGCGCGCGATCGTTGTTGCAACAATTCTCCATTCATTCATTCGCGGCCGCACTAACGGAGACGGAGCGAGTCATCTCGACGGAAGTGCGCCAGCCGCTGCTCATGCATAAGCGGCCGTTGCAGCCGCTCCGTCGCCAGTGGCGACGACGGCTCTGCCGACGACGACGTCCAGCTGTCAACGTTATCGGCGTCGGCAATTTCAGCGGCACACCGCAGCCAATTTCAAGTCCGGCTGCCCGCGAAATTGCAGGGCACACCATGTGCTAAAGTAAAAACTCCGAGCGTTTAAAAGTAAGACTTAGTGCAATTGAAACGTCAAAAACAGCGCGTTTTCATTTTTGTTGAATGGCTTCAGCTCGCCATATAGCCTACGCTGTGCGTAGTGCTCAATTGTTAGGTATAGATTCGGCTCTAAGGAAGAAAAGAGAAATAATTTGTTCAGTTTAGCATCTTTCGTCATTAAACATTACCGTAGAGCAAGATAAAGTACAATATAAGGTCTCTCTTTTATATATACATATTTAACTATAACACAACTTATAGTTAAACCTGCAAGATCGTACTCATAGCGGTATTTGCAGCGCAATGTTGCCTAATGCCTCAGCGGAATAAAATACGGTTTCGTCGACAAGATCATCGAGTCATCCCCATAGTGGTTCCTCGGCATGTCGCCAGGTGTCTTGGATGCCGTGAAAGCTAAAGCGGTGTTCGGCTGCGGAGAACTGCACGCAGGAGTGATAATTGGCGTCATGCACGTCGCCTGTTTGGCAGCTACACAAGACTGTGAAGTATGGAGCGCCTCTCGCCGGCTCGAAAGGCCAGAGCCGGGGGGCAGTGAGCGTGCCAGAGAAAAGGGCCGGTCTTCCCAACGTCAAAGCACTCGCTCAGACTGCTGCGGTTATAGTACCCGCCGGGGCCGACGTCACAAAGTGACGTTCAGTGCTCCATCATCGTTTATTTCATTTGCAAATGAATTTGCATGGGGGAATCGAGACTATATACGTCTCGGCATATATTCTCGGAGTGCGCCCTCCAAGCGCAATCTATGATTCTAGCGTCATCTCAGCCACATATTCGCCCATGCTTGCGAAGTGCGCAACATCGGAAGATGAATAGAAATAGAAAAACTTCGAAATGGAAGTGCCTGCTGGCAATGCGTTCAGTGATATATCCATAAGTAGCCAGATGAACAGTGTTTAAGAGAGGAGTGAACGCACGCTTTGTTTTCTTTATTGATACCTTTTCTGTACAAGAAAATAAAATAATCTGAAATAGGAAGGGGAAAAATACCACTGAAGGGTCAGTCGCCGTTAAAAATGATTGAATAAAGGCATGTAGGCCGTAATGAAGTATATACATGGTCTCTAAAGTCTAGGACGTGGTCTCATGGCAGTTATTGGTTTGCAGGGAAAATGGTGAGTTTAGCACATTAATAGCTCTTTCTCTCCGGTGAGGACACCTCAGCCGCGCCACGCAAGACAATGCATGGGCGTGAAAGACTGAAAAAAGAGGGACGTTGTTCGCAGGTCACTACGAGGCCTTCGTAGTCGCAACTCAACGCACTGCAACATGCACCGACATCCCGGCACACTTCAGACGAGGAGTAAGACCGGATTCCTCGAACCATATATTGGCCTGGAAGGCCAGTACTTGCTTTGACACTACAGTATGGTTTGCAGAGCTGTGTGTTGGGTATCGGCCTTTTCTGTATGCCTGAGACAGCATTTCAAGCTCACTGACGAAGTTCAGGAATAATATGCGAAAGAGACCCCAATTATCTTAAATGGAGCTCATTTAATGCACATCCATTGGATGTGCATTTTCGCCTATACATCTGAAGTGCATTTCATGCACATCCGACGCATAGACGAAGCCTCGAGGACGGCTTCCTTGAGTCATCGACTGCCCTTCTGCAGGAGCGCCCCTTAAAATGTCTGTCAAACAGTAATGCGGATGGTAAGGGTATAAAAGTGCAAGTTCTCATCTGAAAAGGTCACGGATGACATAAAAAAGTAAGCCACTGTGGTCGTTTCAGTTCACGAGTAGCATTCACTGCCGCCTCATTCCCATCAGTCGAAAGAATGTCACTGTAGAATTACGTCCCAGCCATTGTTTTCTAGCGTGTCGGGCTTCAGTAAAATTGACCCGACTGAAGAGTCCCCTGTACGTGGCTGCCTAAAACGTGACAATTCGTGTTTATAGTCGCAAATCTGATAATGGCTTGGTCTTGTTCGTTCATGAGATCTTCATTTTCTAAGATAATGCTGCTAGTAATTTGCTGTTGAGTGATTTAGTGCAGAGTCATCCGTGAAAGTTAGAAGTATTCTTAATTACTCGCTGTGGACTCTTGCGACAGCTTCCTGTTGAATTTGGCTTGTAGTGAGCGAGATCCTGAAGGGAATCGGTTGGTGGCTCATCAAAGATGGTGGCTACCAATGTGAGAGTGAGGCAGCTGACGTAGGAGAGCGAAGTGTGGCGTCATCATATGCACGAAATGCTTTCTGAAGACCGCTCCGCTGAGCCCTGATAAATATAATCCAGGCGCGCGCATTTTCACCGTCGTCGTAATCATCATCATTGTCGTCGTCATCATCATCATCGTCATCTTTTTATGTCCACTGCAAGATGAAGGCATCTCCTAGCGACCTCCAACAGCTCCTGTCTTGCGCCACCTGATTCCAAGCTTTTCCTGTAAATTTCCTAATTTAATCGTCCCGCCTAATTTACTGCCGTCCTTGACTGCGCTTCCTTTCCCTTGGCAGCCATTCTATAACACTAATGGTCCACCGGTTGTCTGCGCTACTCATTATATGACCTTTCCAGCTCCATTTATTTATCTTAATGTCAACTAGAATATGAGCTATCCATGTTGGATCTATAATCCACACCGCCTCCTTTTTGTCTTTTAAGGTTACGCATAACATTTTTCATTCCAACGCTCCTTGGGCGTTGGAACAAAAAATGTTATGCCTAACCTCCGATTTTCTGCCCCATATGTTACCACTGATAGAATACAATAATCGTACACTTTTCAACGACAGCGGTAAGCTGCCTGTCGTGATCTGGTAATCCGTGCGCGCTTCAAACCATCATTTATATTCAGTAAATTTCCTTCTCGTGAACAGGGTCCCAAGTGAGTAACTGATCTTTATAAACGTACTCTTGCACATATTCTAGAGGCTGACTGTCAATCATGATT
>NC_051156.1:223727963-223817963 GCF_013339745.2 Dermacentor silvarum
CGCGGACGTTTTGCATTACGCGACCCCCATCGAACTGCGGCCGCCGCGGCCGGCGATTTGATCCCGCGATCTCGTGCTTTTGAAAAACGTTGGTGAAGGGCCGGTGGCATGAATTTTGCACCAAAAATACTAATTACCTCGAACACTGAAAGCAGTGCCTAGTTATAAATGAGTGCACATCCGACTACCCAAACGTTTTTCGCGAGTGTCCCGCAGGGCTCAGTCCTCACGCCACTCTTATTCTTAGTGTACATTAGTGATATTCAATCCTGCAGTAATCCTTCTGTTCAAATGCTCATATTGGCTGATGACTATGTAGTGTACGCAACAATAAGTACGAGAGACCCAAGTCCAATTGAATGAATCCTTAAATTATATACAGAATTGGTCCAATTAAAGAGGGGGGGGGGGTGATATTAAATACACCTCAGACCACGATTATCTCATTCGCTCACAAGAAAAATCCATTTCAGTTCGCATACACTGCAGGCAATGTCTCGCTGATAAGAGCTAACGAAATCTCATATCTCTGGATCACACTTACAGGAAACTTGAACTGGGAACTTCATATAAATACCACCAGCAATTGGGGAAAAAGCTTTTCTTGAAATGACTTTGAAACAAGTGTCCTGAATGAAATTAGATGCATCTAGAGTACTGCTTTAGAGTACGCAGATATAATCTGGGTCCCTTACCAGAAGCATTTAACGAAAGAAACTGTACGCATGCAAAACTTAGCATTGAGATTTATATACTCATAATAATTGCGTCATTCTAGTATTAAGAGTCTTTGTATTAAAGCCAATATTCAGTCACTAACGCATAATAACGACTGAAAATTTTATATTTACTTCATCACGGCCACTGTACGTAGGATACCACAGACTCCTTACATTCAAGCACCTCTTAGGCATTCGTCTGGAACAAATCATAAGAAATTAATGCGCCAGCATCAGAGTCATAACGTTCACACGTAGTCATATCCGCACTCAGTTTCCCAAAGGTACATAATACCTGCCGATGCCACGAACGCTCTGTTGATGCTAACAAGGTTAGCAATTTGGATTTTGCATGTTGATGGGTTTTCTCACCAAAATTTTCAGTTGGACATTTTTATATGTTCGGTAAGAATTGCTATCGTTATTTGAGGCTGTATGTTAAGATCGAACATTCTTTAAGCCAATTATGTGTGAACAGTCCCTTACAGCAAATTGTGTATCTGTCTATATACGTATCTGCTCATTAGTGTTAGCCTACCTTCCTTGTTTTGAGGCGACTTACTCGTGTTTATTTGCACTCTGTCATTTTCTCTATTCTCATCAATTATAGGTCTCATTTCCAACGCTGCAGTAAATATTTGTACATCATTCCATATTGTATAGTTTGATCATGTATCCACTCAGGCCTGCACGGGCACGAGGAGGGCCTGGAATGAATGAATGAATGAATAAATGAATGAATAAATGTGTTTAGGTACGCGACAACTCGCTGCGGGGCAAGGGCAAATGTGCCTCTGACCAACACCGCCGATGATCGTTGCCTGCCTATCACTTTCGAGCTGGGAACCTCGATCACGTGGCTTCGCGTAGCTGCTAACCGAGTTAGAGCGCGGTACGAAGCAGTCGAATGTAAAATTAGTTTTGTCGACAAACTCTATCTTAGGAAATGCAAGTTTCTAAGGTCATACAATTGCTTCACCATAGTGGCTCAGTGTCGAGCGTCGCGCACAATGATGCGGTAACTATCGAAGCGCGTCGTCGTGGTGGGCAAGCTATGCAAGGTCACTAGCGGAGTTCGTTAAGGATCTCGGCACTCTTATCTTCTGTTTGCAAAATTACATTTCATCAGCAATTTAACACTCTTCATTCCATCTATATGCTGACGACTTAAACCTATTTACTGTGACTGCATTGACCTCCAAAAGACTTTACACTCTCAAACTGGCGCAGACACAATTAAGCTACTATTAAGTGCTTCAAAAACTATGGTATTAAGTAATATGCCGAGAACACACAATGTGCAATTTTCATACACCTTCGTGATGCTCCATTGCCCAGGGTTGATGAAATGAAAGACCTTGGTGTGTACTTCGACAAAACGCAATGCTTTTCTCATGTTAGACGTGTGAAACATTGTGCCCTTCGTGCTCATTGTTTGTCGAATTTCGGAGGACTTCCACTCACCTTTCAGAAATTGTATAATACTGTGTGCCTTCCCCTACAAGAGTATGCCTCTATAGTTTCGGGGCGGAAAGCGCAAATCTAATTCTGACCTCATTGAATTCGTCCAGAATAAATTTAACCTCAAACCAGGAGGGTGATGGGCAGGCGACCGCCTGGTACACAAATTTTGGAGGGGGCATGTGCCCGGTGTGTTCAGTGTTTCATTTCCGAACGGCCGCCTATTTAATGTCTAACCATTTTCGCAAGTAATTATCTGAACTTACAGCCTGCGCAACCAATGGCAGTGCTGCTAGTGGTGCTCCGAGGTGATGTCACTTAATGGGTATCACCTTTGTCGGATAGAATCACTGTATTTTGGCTAGTTGGCTCCCCCTAACAATAGACCTCTCCATGTTTGCAAACAGCGCGAGGTCACTGCGACTGCCCCTCCCATCTTCCGCACATACGAGGTGGGCGCTGGTTGGCAAAAAACGTTCTGTCAGGCTCATCTAAATTGCTGCGATAACATTTCCTGCATATAGATATTTTCCGAAGTGACAGCATCTACGAATTGTGCTTTGAATGCAGCCGTAAAGTAACTGGCACAACAATGGAGCATTGTTGCCAAGTGCATGGCACCTTTTAAGTCAGCATATGGCGATTTCTTAAGAATGCCTCTTCCATAGCTACAAACATTTCATTACTTTTCGGAAGTGAATATTTTGCCACGGAAGATGGACATTTTCCCAGTGCCGTAATGGCACTTCGCATAAATGACATGGTCTTCAGACAAATATTTGCATTGCACTGACGTGAAGGTACTTCATTTGCGTCAATTTACAATGAGGTAATTTAAACTATATACAAGATTAACTTCGTCAACAACAATCAGCCATACCCATGGTGGTGCGCCTAAATTCTGATGGCGGTGTAATGCAAAAAATACAGTCGTTACTGTGCTTTAGGTGCACGGTAAAAAACCCCAGGTGGTCAAAATTAATCCGGAGCTCTCCTTTACAGCGTTCTTCATATAATAGGTACATCTCTGCTGATTAGGGGTGGTAAACACCCCATTTTAATTATTTAACCTACATTCATGTGAATGCACAAAATGCACATAAATACATAATCTGTTGCGTGTGAGCTTCGCAGTGCCTGCTGACCCACTCCCCTGCTTTCATCTTTAGAACACCCAGTTTTGCATGTTTATGTGCATCATCACAGCATAAATTTCGTGTCGTATATAAGTATAACAACAAGGAATATAAGATAGTCCATTGTTTTAGTTAAGACCCTTTAGATCTGTGATGGAGCGAGAAAATTTTAGTGCAATCCTCATGGCGAAGCGTACGCTGTTCCGGGAAATGGTTCCGGAAAATTTACAGGGATACCTTTAAGTCGATGAATTATGCTCAAAGAAACATCATCATCATCAGCCTATATTTACGTCCACTGCAGGACAAAGGCTTCTTTCTCCCTGCAATTTCCAATTAACCCCTGTCTTGCGCTCGCTCATTCCAATTTGCGCCTGCATATTTCCTAACTTGATCACCCCACCTAGTTTTCTGCCATCCTTGAGTGCGCTTCCCTTCTCTTAGAATCCATTCTCTAGTATCCATTCTGTAACTCTATTGGTCCACCGGTTATCCATCCTACGCATTACATCGCCTGCCCAGCTCCATTTCTTACTCTTTATGTCAACCAGAATACCAGTTATCCCTGTTTTCTCTCTGATCTACACCGCTCTCTTTCTGTCTCTTAACGTTAGGCCTAAAATTTTTCGTTCCATCACTCTTTCTACGGTCCTTAACTTGTTCTTGAGCTTCTTTGTTAACCTCCAAGTTTCTGCCCCATATGTTAGCACCGGTAGAATGCAATGATTGTACACTTTTCTTTTAAACGACAGTGGTAAGCTCCCAGTCAGGATTTGGCAATGCCTGCCATAAGCACTCCAGCCCATTTTTATTCAATCTTCTCTGAATTACCTTCTCATTATCAGGGTCCCCTGCAAGTAACTGACCTAGATAAACATACTCCTTTACAGACTCTAGAGGCTGACTGGCGATCCTGAATTCTTGTTGCCTTGCCAGGCTATTGAGCATTATCTTTGTCTTCTGCATATTCATCTTCAACCCCACTCTTACACTTTTTCGGTTAAGGTCTTCAGCCATTTGTTGTAATTCGTCCCCATTGTTGCTGAATAGGACAATGTCATCTGCAAATCGAAGGTTGTTGAGATATTTGCCATTGATCCTCACTCCTAAGCCTTCCCAGTCTAAGAGCTTAAATACTTCTAAGCATGCGCTCCAACCCTCAAGCAATGCTCAAACAATACGCGCTCACTAATCATCGCGTCTCATTCATTCCCACCTGTACAATCATGAAGGGCCCTGAAGTTCTGTCAATGCCTTATCACTGCGACTGCCCTTATCAAAAATAAGGCGCGTCCACATTTCGCAAACGCATTCCTAACCACGCAATTCAACACACAATGTGATGTTTCCCTGAAAAGATGAGCCCATATCGTTGCTATTCTTCGCCGCCCACTTTATCAGGCCAAAACAAAAGCGAGCATTTCTGAATAAAGCCGATGTCGTCCATCGCACAGCTGGACCACCAGAAACCACCACGTTGTTCACTTCCGCAAGTAAAAAAAAAAAAGAAAAAAGCACCGACGATTACGATACTCCCTAATGCGAAATTTAAGCGCAGCTCTATGTGTTTTCATTCTGCGATATATTGGCTGGCGCGGAAAATTTCTTGTGCGGCACGTTGAAGTGTGGCGTGACTGCCTTGGTAATCTGGAGATTGCAAGAGGCAGCGCATGGGTGACGCATGGGCGAGATTCACAGCAGCCGCCGTGGATAGACCTCCCAGACGACGCCCGCTACTCTGGCGCCTTCTCATAGCCATCGTCGCCGCAATACGCTTTTCTCACGCTTTCGCCATACCCTCCACCTCCACCTTCCTCCTCGTGTCTGTCATCCCCCGCTGCGCTCTTTCATCCTGCGCTGTGCTCGCCGCAGGAACGGGTGCCGAGCTGCACTCTAAAAGCCAGCGTCGTCAGTTTTTCATTACGCAGTTTATAACAAACCGATGTTCTCCCGCACACAATACTCTTACTGACAAGACGATTGTGGAGGTTCACGAAAAAAAATGGCTGATGGTTTAGCTCTGGCTAAGCACGAACTATTGTGCGCTAGCCCCGTTAACCCTAGTTTTGCATAGTACTATATGTTGGCTTATGGTTTCACATGGTTTGCTTGGTCAGCGCCTCCTCTATTTTTAGTACAAAAATAGAGGCGGCGCTGGCTTGGTCCAGACTTACCTTTGTTGATCATTGCTGTAACTTTCCAAAGTAAAGACTGATTTTAGAATGTTTGCCATGTGTTACTGTCACACAAGGCTTAATTGTAATCTTCCAATTGGACTTTGCGTAGACTACGGGGCGTTCTTGCTGTTAAGGAGTTTCGTTAGCCTGCGCGTTTCCCGTGGCCTCGGCATCAGTGTCGAGACGGCGTTCCATCTGTGCAGGAGTTTTATGTTCACATTTCCTCAACCTGTCTGCTTCCAACTTCTTGTTTAGCTACAATGTCAGGATCAGTTGACGCACGCTCACGTTGTCGTTTCAGCCGTAGTTGAGCGTTCCGTCGAGCCTGGCGCTCCGCGTTGACCAACCCTATAGAGCTACTATATATGGCTCCCGCAAGAGCCATATTCAGCAACTCTAACGAACCCAGATGGACCCGCTACCTCATCCATGACCCATCTCCGAAGAACTGAGACGCTGCGACATGACCTATTCTGACGCGCTGCTAATCTGAGATGAGAAAAACCATGCGCAGCGCTTCTCTCTCCGGCGGCAACTATGGACGAGCCCGCCTTCCTATTGGCTGCTGCTGTCGTGGCGCGCGCGCTCTGACTGGCTGCGCCGTGCGATGCGCGAGCGCGTCACTGGCGCTGGAGGGGGTCTCTCTCCTCCAAAGCGCGACGTACCTACTCCTTGCCTCGTCTCCAACGCGCGGCACTTGTGTTGGCTCATGGTCGCGCAGCGCATGGACAGCCCTAGCACTAGCACACAAAAAAATACACGCGTCCACGTGGCGCACACCCGCTATCAGCAGTGCAGCGACTGCACCTCGCCGAGAGCTGGCGAAGGCAGCGTTTTGCCAAGCAGGGCCACTTCACGTGCGCTTGCGACATCACCGGCGCATTGCGACGAACCCCAGAAGAGGTCTATTACTGTACATTATATATACGGGGTGTTTCCCCTAGGGGAAACACCCCAGTGAATTTCTCAATTTTTAGCAGACTCAGGTGAGTCTAATAAAAATTAAGAAAATCACCTGTGGCGATAGCAGAATATCTGCGACAGCCTGTTGCAGATAGCACACTTCTAGTCCTTGAGCTGGATTGCTCGAAGAGGCGGACATTACTTGCACGAGAAATCGAACAACAGAGTTTTACTAAAAGTATTCAATAATTTACGGCACATATTTATATTCAGATTTTGTTGAAGTTTAGTGGGCTTCTGGAGAAGATGGAATAACAGTCGATTTAATCAAAGATGGAGCTGTCATGCAAGGGATATTCTATGATGGATCATATCCATGTCATCAATCAGGTAATCGAGAAATCTGCGAAGTGCAATCAACCCCTCTATATGGCTTTCATAGATTAATTATGAAAAGGCATTTGATTCAGTAGAGATACCAGCAGTCAGAGGCATTGCATAATCAAGGAGGCATACGTGAACATCTTGGCAAATATCTACAAGGATTCCACAGCTACCTTGGTTCTCCACAAGAAAAGTGGAACGTTACCTTTTAATAAAGGGGTCAGGCAAGGAGACAATCTCTCCAATGCTATTAACTGCATGCTTATATTCAAGCTCTTAGACTGGGAAAGCTTAAAGAGTGAGGATCAATGGCAAATATCTCAACAACCTTCGATTTGCAGATGACATTGTCCTATTCAGAAACAATGGGGACAAATTACAACAAATGGTTGAGGACCTTAACCGAAAAAAGTGTAAGAGTTGGGTTGAAGATGAATATGCAGAAGACAAAGAATGCTGAATAGCCTGGCAAGGGAACAAGAATTCAGGATCGCCAGTCAGCCTCTAGAGTCTGTAAAGGAGTACGTTTATCTAGGTCAGTTACTTGCAGGGGACCCTGATAATGAGAAGGTAATTCACAGAAGATCGAATAAAAATTGGTTAGAGTGCTTATGGCAGGCATTGCCAAATCCTGACTGGGAGCTTACCACTGTCGTTGAAAAGTGTACAATCATTGCATTCTACCGGTGCTAACATATGGGGCAGAAACTTGGAGGTTAACAAAGAAGTTCGAGAACAAGTTAAGGAGCGCAGAAAGAGTGATGGAACAAAAAATTTTAGGCCTAACGTTAAGAGACAGAAAGAGAGCGGTGTAGATCAGAGAGAAAACAGGGGTAACTGATATTCTGGTTGACATAAAGAGTAAAAAATGGAGCTGGGCAGGCGATGTGATGCGTAGGATGGATAACCGGTGGACCAATAGAGTTACAGAATGGATACCAAGAGAAGGGAAGCGCAGTCAAGGACGGCAGAAAACTAGGTGGGGTGATCAAGTTAAGAAATATGCAGGCGCAAGTTGGAATCGGCTAACGCAAGACAGGGGTAATTGGAGATCGCAGAGAAAGGCCTTCGTCCTGCAGTGGACATGAATAAAGGCTGATTATGATTTATATTCAGGAATTGTAGCCAGTGAGATTTCATGGAATATCCACTTGAAACTAATTCTGAGATGACACCAGTTTCGAGATACGCGCTGGCAAATTGCAGTAAAAATGCTCTGTTCCACTTACCAATGCTGTTCTATACACTGAAGCATAAAAATTAGTGGAACGCCAATGTAATTAGTTCCAAACTTTGGAAATGAACATCTCGAAACTTAAACATCATTCCCAGAATTCGCTTGCCTTGCAATGTCGCAAGCTACAATTAGTAAATTGCCATATGTGCTATAACGCAATTAGTTAAAAGCTTCATTGTTAAAACTTTTTTTATTCGATTATGCAATTTGATTTCGCGTGTGCATATGCGTGCGTGCACAAATGTTCAGAATCGCTTGCAGCCTGCTTCGGGTAGCATCGAAAAATAATGATAGCGATCAGACAGAAATGTCCAAGGGCGCCTTTATGCTGCATTTTGAGGTGATATCGCAGTAGCAGCTTTCCGATGCCCACTGAATAAAGCAACGTTCATATATGTTGCCACCAGAAAGATCTACACTTTAACTAGATGGTGTGCCAAACTCCATTTCTCAATTGGAATACAACTACAACTTACACCAGTGCTGAACTGTAGAAGGGTCCAAGATGAAAACAGAGCTTGTGGAACATGACCTGATTGTGGCTGTCAGGCTACTGAAAGGCATAACCAGCTATCAAAACAATTTGGAGAAAGTCGAGTATTCACTGTGGTATCAAATAAAGCATCAGAGATACCAAATTCTTTTGTTTACAGTGGCATAGCTCAAGTCTGTCAAACTGCCCCAGGACAATGGCCCAGCTGTAAGTTACCAACATGCACATGATGAACCAGTTTAAATAAAGTGCAGAGTGCCTCATTGCGCTCCAGTTTTCAGTATAGAGTTTCTCTTTCTATCCCCTACGGAAGACATGAATTTGAGGTTCCTGATGTGCAAAAATATGTACGAGATTATGTTTAATGAAAACAAAGTAAACCAGATAACCTGAAGCTTTTTTTATTTAATTTAGGAAATACTCAAGAAAACTGAAAAGCAGAAATTCTTTTCAATATTACATGCTGGGATACACAGGGTTAATCAACCTGCTGTAAAATAGTTTGTCCATTTTCACATCAGCGCAATACGACAATGCAATATGGTCAGTGCCGACAGGATTTGTTTGTTGGTAAATAACCTTTGTTGGTAGTTTGTGCTCGTCTGTTGTCCCATGTGTACGTTCTTTTGTGTTCATGTTGCTCTTGTGCTGCAAAACGTTTCCGAGGATTCGTTAGCAGAGTCTTGTTTGATAAGCAACCAAACTGCACACGTTTTAATAACATTTGTCTCAAAAATGTGCATACAATCCATGTAATATGCTAGTTGTAAAAGGCCTCTTCAACAAAACCTTGTTTTCTGCTGCCAGTCTTCATTTCTGCATAAACTTTTTCTGGTAACCCTTGTGCTCGTTTTGCCTCTCTTAAAGCATGAAAATGTCAAATGATGAACTTCTGAGGGAGTTGGGGCACATCCTAGTCAGGTATCAGCATGTCAATTCCTCAGCAGTTTACAGTAATGTGTCTGCAGATCAGAATCACCACAAGAGACGTGCTGTGAGGCCAGATTTAAAACACTTCTTTGACAAAAGAAGCTAAACGAAACACCACTGAGTGGCTGAAAAAATAATTTACTTTCTTCTTTCATAGTATACATTCAAAAGGCAAAAACAATCTTAAATACACATAAAACCGCGAGGCTCAGCTGCCATGTGCCTTTTAAAGGTGTTTAAAAAAGATGGTAGTGAGTGCAGCACTGAATATGAAATTCAGGAATGGTTCGCTGAAGAAAACAGTACAACCTATAGGTGTGTAGGAGCTGGACGAACTCCTTGATCTCCCTGCTGTGCCACTGGCCATATGGTGGGCTTCACGCAAATCAGTAACCAGCTATACTGCCGCCTTTTCTAAAGTCTACATTGGCAAGGACGCCACCATCCTTCGATCGTGTAATGCCCTGGAATGACGACTCCTCCACTTCTGGCCTGACCTTGTGTCCAAATTCTTGCAGTTTGTCCAGGATGATCTGCAACAGAATGTCAAGTGATTAGACTAATAGGGCAGAATTGCAATGAATGTGTCAAGCAAATCATGGTGTATGAATGTGTGTGTCTAGAGCCAATTATTTTAGATGTCCCAGTCAGATTATTGCTTTTTTTCATAAAGGCTTCAAATTCCAGACAAACAGCAATTTCTAGGCCATTGAGAGCCCAAACGCTCTCAATAAAACAAATTTTTATCAAGCTGTCACTTTGTTCCTCATGACCACTCTTACTACGAGAGGAGGTTTGGTAGGGCCAGAGATGAGGTGAAAATGAAATACGGTTGGCAATGCTGCCCTTAGCTTTCTGCATCAGGTCACACCACTGTGGATTTTGACAGCCTATACACCAATCTAATCAATTGTTTACTGGTAAAGAAGGACTACATTGCATTCAAAAAGAACCAAAGATACATCACAGCAAGTTTCAAGAACCGTGCCTGTGCAAAAGCAGTCCAAATTACACTAAATGTGCATCACAGCCCACTGATGTACCCGTCTTGAGGTTCTGTTGTGAAATGACCTCCTGCCTGACAAATAAAAATAAGAGCTCTGAAACAATACCTCAACGGTATAAACTGATTTAGTGTTGTTCTTAAGCACCTTTAATGTAAATCTTTTTGCCATTATACTGAAGTGCAAAGCCGAACATCTGCACGGGACCGCTCAAGCAAAACAGATCATGACCCTCTGCATCTACACTGATACAAAGAAGAGCAATGAGCGTGGAGAATTCAACTTTGCTGTGTGGTGGCAGCTCTTAAGGAATATGAGTAACACACAACAACCAAACAAGGCAGCTGCTCATTCGCGTCAGCAAGACTTTTCCTTTATTACTTCAACATGGGCATGCTGCACCCACTGCCTCATATCCCTTATTAGAAGTAAAAGAATGCCAGAATGCGAAGATAAGACATTGTGATGGACAAAAAGTCTTATGAAATACTCCTGACTTCAACACAGTATTATTCGCTTGCCTCAAAAAAGAGTAGCATGCAGTGTTGCCAAAGAGGGCCTTGTGAGAGGTGCAAGAACTTTAGATGACCAGCTACTGGCACGTGGACGAAATGCTCATCAGAGGTTGCTTGCATCGACCTTTGCACCAAAATTGTAAGCTATCAGGTTGACACAATCAAGCAGCATTGTTTCTTATATACTACATTTTACAGGACCCCCAGCTGTTAGATTACATTTCCTGCATTATCATGACTGCTTTAGAGCCATTGCGCTTTTAATGGAACACAAGTTTATAATAAACCTGTTCCTAGTACTGATGACTTGATTATAAGGAGGGTTTACTGTAGTTGAGGTGCTGCACTTATGTTAAGCTCCTAGACACCGGTGTTTTAAGGTACATAATGTAAATATGACTAAGTATGCACCACTGGTGTGCCGGCATATGAGAACAAGGTTAGTGCAGT
The DNA here is from genome assembly GCF_013339745.2 of Dermacentor silvarum. Taxonomy (NCBI): domain Eukaryota; kingdom Metazoa; phylum Arthropoda; class Arachnida; order Ixodida; family Ixodidae; genus Dermacentor; species Dermacentor silvarum. The sequence continues at coordinate 223,739,373 of NC_051156.1, forward strand.
TTTGAAGCACTTCGTGGTGACATCGCAAATGGATCTCGCAAACGTAAAATTTTTTGCAAGGCTAACACATTGTTAGTAATAGCTGGTAAAGCTTTATAACACTTAGACAATTGTGCAGATGAAAGAGAAACCAGGTCTAGCTCAAAACATGTGTGCTTAATTTGCTGATAGAAGTCAGCATTTACAGCAAAATGTGGAAAATATAAGACATGCCTGGGCATTTCATGTGTAGCAAGGTTCATGCCTAAGGGTTAGAGAGAAGCAACCGTTTCTTTTATACTTCATGGTTACTGGCAGTTACTGTTATATAATTGCTCAACACAAAGGCACTCCAGTGTGCAATGGTATGAAGTGTGTATATTGGCACAGTAACTGTCATTGCAATAAAAATATGTTTTTCAATAGTACCAAGGCTAGCTCTGTTAAAGTATGAATTACAGGTATACATACCGGTGGGAAGGACTTCTCATAGAAAATGTGGTTGGGGTAAAGCTGGTGATGAATACGAAGGTCATCAATGGCCTGTTTGATTGTTTCATCAAGATAAAGTGTCTTGAACAAAATCTGTAGAATTAAATCAAGCATTTTATAGTAGTAGAACAACACTCTTATCAAGCTACAAGTTATGCTTTGAATCTGTCATCATGCATGTAATGGGTGCTAATGGCAATAATCTGAGGAGAACATGTGAAGACCATACACAAAGGCTATGGACTTTGTGCTGGTCTGTGGAAAAGGGTACTAAGTTGAGGAAAGAAATATACCCAGCCAGCATGCCATAACACATTTTAACAAATATATGTGTATAAAAATTCAGCCTTGTAGGAATTAGATCCAGAGCATAATACAGTGTTCATGAAAATGACAAATTTCAAATGCATACCAGCTCAATATAACAATTTGGGATGCTTGAAAGCAAAAACAAGATGTTTGTTAGATGTGTACAGATTAGAAATAAGAAGCATGTGCCACTAACTGAAGACCACATTCTCGTTTCGCAATGCTGCAATACACACACACACACGCACGCACACACGCACGAAATTCTGTGCGGTATCACCTCAGCAGTGTCATATGCCCAAAGCATTATGTCCCTGCTTGAGCACTTATAGGCACTTATACGTACAAATGTGGGCATTGTCCTTTTGCCTGCTCATAAAAGCTGGAGATAATGCTACCTAAGAATTAAGCTATCTAAGGTGATTCACAAGATCACCTTCAAGCCAGCAAAGAATAACATTTGATCCATTTAAGACACTTGTGGGAAAATGAGACGAATGAGTAAAGTGCAATACATAAAAACGTACAGTGACACTAGTCGCTGCTCGCTAATTTATTCTAATGCTGATATTGCCTTAACAGATCACTTAACCAAGTCGAGCACTCAAGAAAAATGCTGTGAAAGCTGTGTATCGTGTAACTTCGCTGTGTGAGCATGACATTCCTCCTCACCTTTTAAAATATTGCTGCTGGCTAATGCCAATGAGCCAATGAGTACAGCACTGCTGCCTGGAAATTGGCTCAATCCATCCAGTCACCATAGCCTTTACTGTTTTGTGATACCGTACATACTATTTTGTCTTATGACTAAGTTTCAATGTGACATCAAGAAGTTCAGTGTCACTTCTAGAACATTTATCCAAACTATGATTGGGCAAATTGTAATGTGTACAGTTTACACTTGGGGTACTTATGCCAGCTTACATCAAAGTAGTATAATTTGCACTCTACAGTTAACTACTATGGTAGTTAAAGCCAAATTTCAGCAGCATAGACCACAAATGGTGCAACGTAGGTTTATTATGAATGTGCTAAATGAATTCCAGTTAGCGAAAATACTCGACATCAGATTTTATGAGGCATGCACTAAGAAATAATAGCTAAGCAGGACCATTTCTAGGACAACTAATGGGTCACTTGTTCAATTGAAAGTTTTAGCGGGCCACAGAAGCTACATAAGGTTGGAAAGGCAACATAGCCTTTAATTTTTTAATCAGCTTTCTGTGACAGCACAGGTCATGACGATGACTGGCTGAGAATAACACTGCATTAGAGAAACAAGGTTTTAATTGGAAATGTTCAGAAGTTACCTAAGGTAACAAAGGAACCACGATTTACAACATCACAAAATTACTTTTGTTTCCCTAAGGGGTTATTTATATGCAATAATTTCTTGGGCTGATGTCTGCTGGTTCTAGTTTAATTTGTTCATACTGTCATCGAAAAAGCATGCCATAATGTAGACTAGTGTGGGAAATCTTATTTTGCAGCTTTCAGTTCCTTGCAATAATTATGTTCAATTTAAGGTGCATGGAAAAAAGGAAATTCTTAAAGCTGCTGATACTCTTGTGCCTCTCACCATTGTATTGATAAGATTTAATGGCCCCAAGTAACATGTGGGCTATAAGAGGCCAGCAGTAGAGAGTTCCAAGTCAATTTGGATCCCCACCTGTGTTCTTTAACATCTACCCAAAGCACAGTGCACAATCTTTACATTATGCCTCCACTGGTGTGTGTGGCCGCTGCAGCCGAGAATCAAAACTGCAACCTCATGCTAAGCAACAGAATGCCATATAGCCACTGTGCCTCAACGTGGGTGCTTCTGTGATTAAAAGGAAAAAAAAAGCTTACAAATAAGTCAATTAAACCTGAGAAATATGAAGGTTGTGCATGCCAGCAAGTGGGACGCATCAGTACTGCAAGTTAGACTAACAGTTGAGAGGATGTTCATCTTCAAAGCAGATACATGAAGTGCAGTAAGAACAATGAGTGAAAGAAGGAGATAAGAAATAACAAAACTTGAAATATGAACACAGTGTTTTCTCATCCTTGTCTTTCCCTGTTCACTCATTTCTTGCTGCACTGTACATGGCAGGAAATCGTGGAACTCAATCTACCACTCAATAGCTGTTCGACCAGGGAGAAACAAGCACTGGCGAGTGCCTCACATTCTGCAGAAATGGACAAGACTTGGTGGGTGTTCACTTCAGCATGCCACTTATACAGCCAGCAGCATCACTTAATATTATTTAAGCAGGGCAAATGACTTAGTGCAACACCAATATCTATACAATGTGCAAACGCCACTCCCAATCAAAAAATAAAAAGCCTTATGAGACACTCGTACTGCAGAGCTTTATGTTTAGTATTTGAGATAGTGTAGTGCATATGCAGAGCAGATCCTGCTGAATTTTTCTGAATAGCATCAAAAGAGTAATCCACAACTGTAGCATAGTTTAGTGTGCTGCTGCTATGCTCCCACAAATCTGGCAATCAAAGAAGAAAGTAGCATATTTCACCCCTACATAGCCTATGTCCCAAACAGAAACCTGAATTGTAAAAGATATAGCAGAAAGTTGCGAATTTTGTCCAGTAGAGTTTTCTTTTTTAGGTATTCCTACAATTAAGTATACATGAACACTTACTTTCTTGCTGTTTCCGAATAAGCGAATGCAGCCCACAAATAGAAGCCACAACCTTAAGCTAAGCAGCAGAATGCCGACAATCAATCTGGAGCAAGTAATGGCAAGGGCCAACACACCTGAGCTGTGCCACTGGTGATACGAGAGCCACCAGCCCCACCAATGACAGTGTGCACAGCGCCAGAGGGCTCTGTTAGAACAGTGGGGCACATTGAAGACAGTGGCCGCTTGCCAGGAGCAATGAGATTGGCTTCTGACCACTCCAGGCCAAAACTGTTTGTAGCATTCTCCACAGAAAAGTCATCCATGCCACTGTTCATAACTATGCCCGTCGATGGGGAAATCAGCATCGCTCCAAAGCTACAGGAAATGTACAATGTTAGAATGGACATAGAGGGCAATACATAATATAATACAGCGAAGTGGGCCCGCAAATTGCAACAGGATGCATAAAAGGATAACAGCCAGCTTCATTACAGTTTAAGCCAACTGCAGCAACACATTCTACTGAATCAAGCATCAAAATGTTGCCATGTTTTACATGTTCTGTGCTAGTAAAATTCGGAGAACTCAAGTGAGCAAGCAAATTTCACAAGGGAATAATTTGCTAAGTCGCAAGAAATTATTCTATTCACATTCAAATTCAGTTCAGACTGAGAATCATGCAAGAATGACGTGCTACCAGCTGGAAATTGGCTAATTCTAGTCAGTTTTCAACAATGACTGAAATCATGAAAAGAATTATTTAACTGTTTTTAAGAATAATAAAATATTAGTTTTGTTTGTAATCATGCTTGAGATAAAGTGACACATTCATAAAGTTGGTACACATACACAAACTAGTGTATTCAAGCAGAATCAACAAGAGTAAGCTTATTGACGATTCTTGGAATTACTGTGAAGCAAATGGCTGCCATGCTTCAGAGAAGCCATTTTTTTTAGAACTCTTAGTCTAATTTATAACAAAAGCCCACTTTTTCTGCAGATTAATCCCACAAAGCCTAGCATATTCTTGCTACACTGAGCTTGATACCGCCCGATCTCAATTTAAGTGCAGAAAGCTTAACACAAAGCACACAGTAGTGTTTCCGATATGCTGGAGTGAGATATCAGTTGTAGAAAGTTCAATCAGTAATTACTATTCTGATAACTTTTTACTCCAGCATCATTTCATTGGTTTTGTCTATAATTGTACTCTATGGCATGAAATAAACGAGATAAGGTTCAATATTCCTTGACATGGAATGGTGGGGTTAACAGGACAGACATGTAGTGCACTTGCACATGTTCTAAATTAAAGAGATGAGGTTGAAACAGTGCACTCACTATCTGTTTACCGTGCTGGTGGCTGAGACAGCATCACCGTTTGGTGCCAGCACATTGACATGTGCCGTTCCTTTGTCCTCCTTAACATGGGATGCTGGTTCGTAAAAGCTGGGTTCATGCGTCTCAAAGTCAGAAATTTTGGACCTCAGAGAGTTGGCATAGTCCCGAGACAACATCAGCGTCACAATCTAAAACAAGAGGAAGACCACAATGGTACCAAGAGATTTTAGTGAGTTCACAAATTTCTGCACCTACTTAGATCAGGTTACATTTCTGCACCTACTGGCAGGTTAATTTATAATCCCTTGGGTATTCACTTAAAATTAGCACAATTAAACTCTCTGGTTTCAAGAATCTATTACATATACTGTCTTAATATAAAACAAAGTAGCAATTTTCTTATCAAAAAAGATCATGGTTACTTCCAGGAATTTTATTACGTACATGATGCAGGTTAGCAGAACGAGCACATAAAATACAAGTTACAAGAATAGCAACATTGTGCACCACAAAAACTTACCAAATGATCAGTGAAGAAGAATGTGACAAGCTTCTGTTATAACTTTATTCAGCTATTATGCACAGAACAAAAAACAGCCCCATGTGTTATGACAGCATGTGTTTACATTGAGTATGCCATGCAAACAAAGAAAATAAGTGCACTGCAAGATTTAAAGCTAAGTTCTAGTAAAGAAGTAAGCGTTTGGGCAGCAATTCTTTAAATGTATTATCCTGCTATCCATTCTTTCTGTGGTTTTACAGTGCCAAAACCAGTTCCGATTATGAGGCACGCCGTAGTGGAGGGCTCCAGATTAATTTTAACCACCTGGGGTTCTTTAACGTGCACTACAACGCAAGCACACGGGCGTTTTTGCATTTCGCCTCCATTGAAATGCGGCCGCCGCGGCCGAGATGCGATCCCATGATCTCGTGCTCAGCAGTGCAACGCCTTAGCTGACTGAGCCACAGCGGCGGGTTCCTGCTATCCATTACAAGCTCTAAAGGAAAGTTATTTAAATATAAAAAAATGAAATTATTTTTTCATAGTTTCATTGAGTTCTTTCATTTTAATGTAAGGGTCCTAGCTAGGTATGAATCCTAGCTAGATACTAGCTTAGGTATAATAAATGAAATAGCCGAGAAGATTTACAATTGGAGCTGAATTTTAGCGCAGATAATGTAAGTAGTAACTTGTGGAAAGCATATCAGAACATGTTACTGATATGCCAATTCCATTAAAATCTTAGCTACACAGCTCCTCAGTAGTGAGCTCATACTGAACATGTAAAACCTGGGTAAATTTGGCATAAGTATACTGAAGCACAGCTGCTACATTTTCACCTGTATTCCTTATTAGCTATAAGTAAAACAGAAGATATTGGACTGAGGCTAGATATTACCACAAGCACATCATATACAAAGAAAAGCACAATTAGGACATCTTTCCATCTCAATTTACCAGCACTACATAGAACACCTTAGCCAAGAATATAGAAACTAATAGGAGTGTTCAATGAACTCAACTTACATCTGTTGTGTTGACGAAAGCTTCATCTCCAAGATATGTCCTCTTTGCATAAGCAAATTTCAGGGCCTCTACAATGCGATGGTACATGAGAGCAGCATCGTCCGCACTGCCTGTGGCATTGCTTCCGCTGTAGCCATAGCCAGATAGGATACCCAGAGCAAGAGAAAGAACTGGTCCACTGCCAGGTGGGGGTACGCTGTACATGACATGTTCCCCAAGGAGGGTGTATTTCGTGGCTGGTTTCACATGTGCCTGGTAAGATTTCAAGTCATCTTCTGTCATGAGGCCACCTGTAAGATTAGATGCAAGACATGTACGACTAGGCTTTGGCAAAACTAAATTTACTGATCATCAGCCTATTTATAATTCTACAGGACAAAATACTCTTCTAGGGATCTCAAATTCCAGTGATCTCTTTCCCACCCTAATCTGCATTTTCCTTCCCTTGACAACTTCTATTCTTATAGATAAACGGTCATCACCTGCAAATTACATGACCTGCTTATCCACCTCCTTATCCCATTCCTATCTCAACCTTATAAAATGTATAATCTACAGACTGATTTCCAAACCATGCTTGTTTTTCCATTTCCTCAGGTTTTGCCTGCCGTTTACATCACTCACTGCACGAATTCTAGCTTCAACTTTGTTAGCCTTCAAATTTTGGACAAGTAGCATTGTACTGGCAGAGTAGAGTAGATGCGTTGATTGTTTCAAGGATACCAGTAAGTTGCTGTTTATGACTTGAGTGCCTGCGAGATGCACTTCGACCCATTTTTATTTTGCAGATACCCTGCAGGTGATCCGTGCCCCCTATGACTATTTGGCCTAGATAAATATGCTCCTTCACTGCTTGAAAAGGCTGAATGCCAATTGAAAACTTAGTCTCTCAACAGCCTACTGAGCATTCCTTTGGTTTTCTGCATATAAATGTTCTGACCAGCCCTTAGGCTTCACCTGTTAAGTTCTTCAGTTATTTGACACAAGTCATTTGCAGCCTTATTTAACAGGACAATAAAGATTTAAATCCTGGAGTTTAGCATCACAAAACTGCACAGCGGACTGAGGAATGCCATGGGGTGGTTCAGAATTAATTTTAACCTCACAGAGTTCTTTAATGTGCACCTAAATCTAATGTCGCAATGCGGGCTTGTTGATAAGTCATCTTGGAATACTCGTGTAGTGCAATAATCAAGACGAGGACACAGAGCAGAACATGAACACAGACACGGTGCTACTGAGTGTTAATGTTCTCTTCCGTATTCTCGTCTCGCTTGCGCTACACTAGTATTCCTAAATCTAAGTTCATGAGCATTTTGCATTCTGCCCCCATTGCGACCAATCAAACTTGCGACCAAGCGCTGAGCATCAGAACGCCACAGCCCCGTAGAGCCACCGTTAACATAACAACATGACATGGTTAATAGGACATCAGCAGATGGCAGATTGTCAAGATATTCCTTAACCCTTTGCAGTCATTCTAGTTGGGAGCCATTTAATGCATTTCAACACTGCACAGAGCCCTTGTGTGAACAAGCACATAGTAAGCAAGTTATCTAGAAATATTTTGTTTATTCCTGAGGCTCTTGCACAGTGTCTCCAACCGGCACCCCATTGTGGATGATCACCACAAACGCTGTTTTCTCTAGTGTCCTCAGGATCACTTTCTTCAGTAGTTTCATCCAAGGACATTCACAGGTCATCTAAAGGTGGTATATATTACTTCTCGGTACCGAAATCATGTTCAGATTTGCTAAACTAATGAGAGTTATTTCCACAAAATCCATACAGAAAAAATGCCATCTTACTGCTTCACGCCACGATAAGCACATATGGATGCTTTAAATTGTGCAGCCAAAAAAGTGATGCTCCTGTATGCAGATGTAGCAAAGTGCAATTATCAAGGTGCCACAATTGGGGGGGGGGGAGAAGGCAGCACACACTGTATCATGCGCTCCCTGGCATTAACTGGAACTGATATTTTCACCTGCCAGGAGGAGTCCAACAAAATTACTGCCAATGCTTATTTATTACCCGTATTATTACCCATTCATTTATTATTTTGAAAAACTTTTGTAGTTTTACAAGCAGTACCAACAAAAATATTGTGCATATTTCCATTCACACAAATGATATCATGCAATTTATGACAGTGGATGAAACAACTTAAGATGTCTGATCATAGTATTTAGTGACACTAAGTGAATGACAATAGCAGGAAGTTATGACAGACCAAGAAGGTGCAGTCCAGTTGTATGCTTAACATGCAAGATATCATTTGAAGAACACTTACGTTCCCCTCTCTCGTGAACCAGTGTCCAAAAAGAAACTCTATAGCATGTGCTCGAATATTTTCAAATGATTAAAGAAAGTCAGGCAACATAGGAAAACCACATTTTTGCCTACAACAGAAAAGTGTCCACTGAACAAAAGTAATGACTAACCCATTTGCTGCAAATCTTGGACAAACTTTTTTCCAAGCTCCCCAGTGTAGAACTCTTCAGTTCCTTTGTCAGCAATCAGCTGGAGTGTGTCGGCAAACAATGGCCGCCTAAGAATCTCTCCTTCCTTGAACACGTCGTTTGTATTATTGTTGAAGAATGCCTCCCTTCACAAAAAACAAACAAAAAGTTTCTCCTCTGACAATGAGCTTCAGAACTATCAGTACAGTACAGCAGAAGAATTATGGTCTTTGGAATCCCATTTGAAAGAAGCGTTTTTGTTATCCAGCATTATTGTTATCGAGAACATGTTAACTAAAGCTCCTTTATAACTGATGTGATTCGCGAGATCTTTGGCTGCTCAGAGCTATTATTACAGTGCCTCAAGGAACATATACAAGATTAGGAATGGTCATATTCTCAGCTAATACGTACCAACATAATGACCATGAACCTAAATTTGGCACAGTGCAATGAACACCATAGCACACATGAGAAGTAAACTAAGATTCTCATGTGCATGTAATCGTCTTTACTCATGGTCATAACTCATGTTAAGATATATCTTTACAGGAAGAATATAGATCGTCATGGCAGGGTGTTGAAATGAAGACATACAAATACCAAATAAAAGAATTGAAAGTCAGGCTAGTTCGCTTTCACTCGTCTGGCAACTTCAGAGCAAAACAACAGGCACAACAGGAAAGCACATGGACACCACTGTCCATGTGTGCTCTGCTGTCCCAAGTCGTTTTTGTGCTAAGTGCCATTTAAAGGTGGATTGAACCGTGATTTTCCTAATGAATGTGGCTCTCACAAATCCAGATTTCCAAGCACAGGTTGCACAGAAGATGGTCAGAGCATTGCATTTGTGGAGAATTTGCCTATGCCTGAAAATGGAAATCTGCCACGATTTGAAATACTAAGTGACAGGCCAGCGCTGAATGCAAATAGAAACAGCAAACTTTTTTTTTTTAATATGGGCATAATAACTTCTATCTTTGGAAACATGACAGAACGCTGCAGTAGAGGCGGGCAAGTGCACAGTCATTTTTCATATTTCATGGGCTCTCTTCAGAGCCTGGAAGAAAACCACATAAAGTAATCATAGAAACAGCTTCATTAGCTGTTTCTGAACACACTCTGCAACCTTTCTAACAACTCCTGACAAGACAAATATACTTAAAAAAATTGCATAATCAAGCTTAATTAGCTAACCAATAAAACTTCAAGTGATTGAGTAGCTCAATCAAGATAACTACAAACAATATGCCATTGGGAAAAGGTTGGCTCATGTTAAATGAAAACCAATGTAGTTAACTGCAACTTGCTGGCCGTAGCAGATAGCATAGCATAGAGAGAGCAGCGGTGGGAATTAGAAGTTGAGTTGCAATAAGTTATTAAATCAATTTTCACCAGTTTCCAATGTATTTGATAACTTTAGTACAGATAATAAAAATGTGTATTTGGAAACAATTTGTCCTCAATGCAAAGTACGCATCCTGAGAAGAGCATGAGCTTCAGCATGTCTGTCTCCAAGCTTAATGTGAAATGCATGTGTGTTATACTTTTTCACAAACAGCCTTCCTTTTGGTCTGTGGCATGAAACTACACCAAAAAGAAACTAATTATGTTTATAAAAACTTACATTATAAGCAGAAAGCTCCTCTATGATACCATAAGGAATTTCATACTTTCATCATTGACAGGAATGACCACCTAACTCACCTGGTGGCACTGAGCTCAACCAGACAAACACAGAGCTAATATTGCTGTAACCAAGTGTATTCTACTTCACTGCTGGTTTAAGCAGCGGCGTAATCGTGTTGCTATCGAAAAAAAAAAAGCTTGTCTTCTGAGCTTCGACTAGTACAGTATGTACGTACATGCACAAAAAGTGGCACACAGTAAACTTTCACAATTAATGTTTGACTACTAGGAGCTGGCACTCGTTTCTAAAGCCTGGAGGTTTGGAGTAAAAAAACCATAGAAAATACTGCTCTAGTACCATTTTTCAAGAAGTTCATTTTCTAATCTTTTGATCATCGCCACACTAAACTGGCAAGGGAAGTTTGCTTTTCAATGGCAGTCTTCTTTGCTAAGCTGAACACATGCTGAGAGTGTTCTGAAGTTAATCATGATCAGTAAAGCCTGAATCAATAATCACTTTAGTGCTTGCTCCTGAAGAGGCACTGTAAGCTTACTTCATTGCAGGCTCTCCAATGATGCCATCCCGCTTCTCTTGAAGCTTTTTGGCCAGGTGCTTGCCTACTGGGAAACCATTCCTACAAAGCTCAATTGTTGGCCCAACCAGCTGGGACCAGGGAAGCTTGCCATATTTATCATGAGCCACATAGTACGCCTTCAGCTCGCCTGGGACAGCAACAGACAGGGGACCTGCATGCCAAGAAAATGCATAGTTTGGCATAGTTTCCTTAATCACAACTACCCATGGTGAGGCACAAGGAATGAGGGGATTTACAAACGACTTATAAGGACCTAGTTTTTTTTTATGGTGCAATGAAAAGCTCACCCTCGGTAGTGTTTACACCTGCAGTGGTTACTTCAAAAAGCGCATGGATATTTTGTAAGCAGAATTTTTCGATCTGAGCAGCCTCCAAAAACGTAAGAGTCCCTCCTCCAGCAAAGCTGGGAAGTGATAGCGATGCCAATAGCCCGCCTCACAATTTGTCAAAGCTGCCCATCGTTCTGCTTTCACAGGAGTGAGTGCAACTATGGTTAACCCCCTACATTTTGACCTTTTTACACAATTTTGAAAATAAAACGCTGGTACAATAAGTTTGCATTGTTGTACAGACCTTTCTTATACTTGTACCGCGTTTTTCCCCCAAGTACACGCTTACGCCATAGCTAGCTAGGCCCCCGTCCTCGCAATTATGTTCAATAGACGAGCCAAGCCAACTCATGGAAAATTAAGGCAAAGGCAACGCCACTTTACGCACTAGAAACACAGCCCTATCTGCACATTGTCGCTTAGAAAAAACTTATAACAGAAAAAAGTGTACTGAACTGCATACACTATGTTGGGATGCGCGACTCTCACGCGTCCCCTGATGTTTTCCCCGCATGGCTCCCATAATCCGGCTTCGCCACGTAGCTTTACGACGACAGAGTTGCAGCGTATTACGAGATGGCGCTAATGCTGCGCTGCTAACGCCACCTGACGGCGGGGGGTTAGGCGGGCGCAAAAGGGAGAACGCGGTTCCTCTTCGAGTTGGGGTCGGTGAGCGATGCGGACGTCCCGCGCGTGCGCCGATCCACGCTTCGCGAGACCGTCTCTTGTGGCTAGGAGGAGGGCACCGGTATGGACGAACACGGGTCGTTCGAACGTGCCACCATTCGCGTGACCGTACACGTGAACGACTAGGCGATGGTGTCATAGCATGGGGCGAACATATTCGCTCGCTATCCAGTCGCGGTGAGTCAGACTTCCTTGATTTGTCGCGCGCCCATGTGAATGTTCTATTGGTAGTAATTCGGCTAGCGTGTATTAGTGTATAAAAGGTGCAATAAATGCCCTTTTGATTGTCTGCACTACTGTGTTGTCGTTCCTTTGTCCCAAGAGCATGTGAGACCCCACAACTAATAGAAGGTCACGTGGTAGACTTCTAATGCATCTTAATTTTTTTGCCATGTGGGGCACGGAAGGTAGTTTTCACAACTTTTAGTGAAGAATTAAAAATATAAATTCACATTTAATGAGAAAAACATTACCCCCCGTTTTACCCAGTACGATAGGCAATCTCCATCTGCAGGGTTATCTCGATTTATGGTCTGAGCGGTTGTCTTTCCTTTTAAGGGGGCATAGCAAACCTCACAGAATAAGATGGTTGAATGATTCTAAAATACTAAATGAAATAACAAGCAGTGAAATAGGACGAAAAGTACTATTAACTTATTTAGGACCAAGCCAGATACAAAGACACACCAGAGTGATTAGTACAATCTGAAATTTTGCTGGGGCTGTTTCCATGTACACGCACAGACAAAAATCATAGGAACATAGATCTGGGCAAACTGTATTCTGCTTTTTTCTAGCAGCCTCAAGGGCAGCTAGAAATTGGATGACAGATGTGCGGTGGCCGGCGCTCACCATTCCACCTGTGAATGCCGATCATAGAGTCTTTTGCAGTTTCTGCAGCTGAACACTCATCAGTGTGATTGTGCTGATAGCATAGCTACACTAGCCTGCATCACAGTACTGTCTGTAATAGATGTGAACTACAGAAACAACTATGCTTATCAGTGCCACGAGTGTTCAGTGACAAAAACAGTGAACGAAACTGCAATCCACTGGTGAAGGAACACATCGAGAGGTGTGAGCTCACTCCGAGCGCCGGCCTGTGCACATGCGTGATTAAATGTTTTGCTCCCCCTAGAGGCTGCTAGAGGGCACCGAGATGCAGTTTGGCCACAGCTCCCGCATTTCAGCTGCTTTTGTCCGCGCCCGTACAGTGTACATTGCGATAAAGATGAGTTTGTGACAGTGGTGTAAGGGGTTATTGACACAATGTTTGAAGGATAGATACATGGCTGAATTACCACTTGCACTATTAGTCTCATCAAAACATCTCAGTTGTCCTGCGTGCTCAGTAACTGCATCACCAAATGATTTTATAACAATATTTAGGGCTCAACAACCAAAAGGTCAATAAAAAAAAACAATGTTCTGACCACCATCATAAAAACGGAACATAATGTGCATTTAGAATTCAAAAACAATATTGGTGGCAGCCCGTGTTATCCTGAAAGCAGGAGTACAATGAATCTAGTACTCAATAATTTGATGCTTCAAAAAATTGTCAGTGATGCAATAGTGCATCCTATTTTGATATTTTTACAGCAGTTACATGAATACATTTGGCTCAGATTTTGTGTTACTACTTTTGAGGGACCTAGAGATCAAGCATCTAAAATACTGAACAAAAAATTGCTTTTGCCCCCTCAGCCCCTCTTATGCTCTACTGAAAAAAAAAAAAAAAAAAAAAAAACACTATGAAAATGCCATCCAAGTCACCTAAAATTGTTTCCGAAAGCAGTTTAGTTGGCAAGAGCAGCCCTTGCCGAAAGCATAAGAAAAGGTTAGCGATGCCTGTGGTGCGATAAAGTGGCAAGGTGAGTTCGTTCATATAATGAAAAGAGCAATGCGAACGCAAGGACTGTGAAAGAGAAAACAAGGCACTGCGTGAGCAATCAATTTTCTTGTGTGTTTCAGCCTGACACTCAAACCCAAGTGTCCAAATAAAAAAGCTGACAAAAAAATCACCCTTCACTAGTTTAAAAAACGTCATCTCAGCACAAAAAACTGCCACATAGAGCACACACTACATAGAATTTCCAGCACTACTAGCGCAGCGCAAGAAAATGTAAAAAACCTGGGTTGTCGATTTTCAGGTTGCCTGTAATCACAATAGGCACAAGCGAAGCAATACTCTAACATTTAAGTGAAGTGTCATCTGCTACATCTCATTGAGGCGCTGCTGTTGATGACGAGTCATATACTACAACTTTCACATAAAAGTTTCACACAGTTCAAGCTCATTGCCATGCAAGTTCAAGTTGCCGGACATCCCACTGGCACATGCTCTAGTAAAATATTTTACATTGGCAGAAACAGACTTCAGCATCCCACAAAGCTGGCTGAACTGAAACATGTTGAATAAATCCCATTAATTATGTGAGGAGTGCTGGATGGCCTCGGCTCCTAGTAAAGCCTGGGAAAAAGCTTGGGTGGGCTTTAAAGCTGTCCTCGACTACGAGTAGTGAAAAAAAAAACAACAACAACAAAAGGATTTAAAAAACTGCCACATGATTTTACCCAAGCTGCATTGAGTGTGCAAGCAACACTGCTACTTCAAGTGTTCATCTAAAATAAGTGAGAGAGGCAAATAATATTAGCAACAGATGCTGGTTTTAATGCCATGCATTATTCAGTAAATGCCATATATTTAGCAAAACACAAAGCTATATTTGCTTGCCTGTTGAAAGAAGTGAACTGTTCCCAATGAACATTTGCGCCGTGGCAGCAGCTGGGGCTGCCTCTCTACCATCAATGACTTCGGCAACTCCAGTAGCACTGCAGGAACCAGAGAGAACATATCAGCGATGCACATGAAATTCAATAGAAAAAATTAAGAATACAGTGCACAGGCTGCACAATGAGCCAGCTCTGAACAAATCACGTAGCTATGTAGTAGAAAAGAGATGCAGCATGCAGGTTTTCAAGCTATGCACAAGGTTACACACAACAGCTCAAATTATATAAATGATGCAACAATTGTATTCCATTCAATTTCAATACAATGTATTCAACATAGTCACTTTGCAGTTATTCACGGGCTTCTTTTCAGGCTCGGAAAAGCACTTATGTAGCCCGTATTGAGCAACAGAAAGCTGTATCGGGAATTTTTCACGTTTTCCAGGAGTGAGCGGCGGGAAGGAAGCGGAAGGAGAAGGAGGGCAGCTGTCGCTCATCTCGCTGGCCGCCCGGCTGTGGCCAGCCCATTGTGTACGGTGCAGCGGACGAGAGTCCGTGGCGGATTCAGTGCAGCGGACGAGAGTCCGCCACGGATTCAGTGCAGCGGACGAGAATCCGTGGCAGATTCTCGTACATGAAAAATACATAACAGGGGAAGATGAGCATTTTGTAGAACGCCGACAGTGTTGACGCCTACAAACCAAAGAGAGTAAGTGGACGCGGGTGCTCTCCACAGCTGCCACGAACAAACTCCGGAATGGCAAGAAAAGGCGCCGAGGGAAGGGGCTCCTGCCTTGCGGCAACCGAGTTGCAGGGGTGGGTGGCAAGGAGGGGGGGTAGGGGCAATGTCACTTGCTCGCTCATTCAGGCGATTCGCTTACATTGGCAATCATCGTCAATGGTTCCTGCACAATTTTTACGCACTAGTCAGTACAGGCGTAATTTTCCTGCTGTAAAGATATGCATCTCCGTTTGATATTCAATACTCACTATTCATATTTGACAAGTTTATATTCGTCCATATCTTTATGTAAGCAAGGCTTACATGGTAAATACATCACTGCTATCGTTGCCCATTGATGAATTAACATGGAGCAGCCAAAGCTCCATTCAGTGCAGCAAAGTCAATACACTGAGCAGCAGTGGTGTGCGAATGGTAATATTTAAGACAAATTGAATATGAATCAAATAGTGCAAGAAGTGAATCGAATCGAATAATACTTTCTAAAATAACTCAATTTTGTAATAATTAGCAGCCATTTTCACAATTGACATAAAATGCCGTTCACATCCTAGTACTTATAAAGTTAGCACTTCGCATACACAGGACTCTTCGCAGAGTGCGGTTGATCGTTGGAAGCTGGTCAAGTCTGGCGGCATGAGAGATAGCCTGTTCCACTAAATGGGTTTATTTTATGCCTATACTATGGCCGCGGGGATGAAATTTGTTTTATTTTTGCTCCAATATTTTTTAATTGCATAGTTTGCATTTTATATTATCCAAGAACTGCTTGAAAAATATTCGTATTTATGATAGTGACTATTCCATTTGAAGACCGAATCGAATAGAACTATACTCCATTCATTATTAGAAAGTTTAAAATATTTCACCCCTACTGAGCAGGTGAAGCACAGTGGTTGGTAGCTTCGAAAATCAATGGATAATGTGCACACACTGCCACTGAATAAAAATACGAATGGATAGAATAAGGCTCTGGCTATAGAGCCCAAAGACAGCCATGATAATCATTTGAAGCCTAAAGAAGCCACATGACAAAATAGGGCGAGGACTTACTTTGTATATACCGTGATGAACACACCTCCGCCAAGACCCATGCTTTGAGGGTTCACAGCGCCATTGCAAAACAATAGGGCAACCGCTGCATCAACGGCAGATCCCCCTCTTAATAAAATTTCCCTGCAAAAAACGAAAGACAACAATTAAAGAGCACAGATGATTTGGCATGTTAAATGTTATGCATGAAGGAAGAAGGCCAACTTGGGCAAACAAAACATACTACAGTTTCCAAGCAATTCAGTCCCGTATGCACCAGCAGCATGAATGAAATGCATGCTAGAATAAATTAGAACACTACTCGAATTAAGCCTGAAACTAATAGTGAACTGTTGAAAATGTGGAAAGTGCTGCGCATGAGGATGGAGTGGAAGTTACAATCAAGAACGCATATTGAGTTTTTTTTTTTTTTAAAGCAGCATAACGCAGGGTCAGGCAGCAGCATAACGCAGGGTCAGGCAAATGTGCAGAAGTTTCTATGGGATGAAAAGAAAAGATACCAAGCGTTTAGAAAAGCTACAGGGCAGCAAGGAACATATCTCCAGCCGAAAACACTGATTTTCGGCCAGCTGTTGGCAGCCAAAAAGTAGTCAACAGAGAATAAAGGATGCTGGTCTTAAATACCGTGTGTTTCAGCGACGACTGTTTCTAATTAGTAAAAATGGGAAATTCAAGACACTAACTTTTTCTTGCAAGATCTGTAACAAGGGCAGGCTAAATAATGCCACCTAAAGAAATAAAATACTCACTGCTGGATAATTTATCAATTAGTGTTGCTAATTAGTATTTATTTATCAATATAAGTCTAACAATGCCACTTGGATGTTTGTGGCTAAGGGTGAGCTCATAATGTATTGCTTTTTAAAACGAGTCAAGATCCCCAATTTAAGGCACGCAGAACTCAAGTGTGTCCACACTCATTTTGGCGTGAGATAGCATGCGTAACCACGCCTTAGAATTTCATCACTTGGCAACAGCCACGCCTCAAAATAAAAATAAATAAAAATTGGCTGAGGTTTAACTCTTGTAAACCTAGTTATCATGAGCAAAAGGTCTGTTTGGCTTGGTTTTGCAGAAACTATGCACGCAGTATTTCATTAATGCATGCTTCCGCACTTGGTAACATTCCCTATAACATGCTAATCTGGCCTCCCTTTGCTCCGGTGTTTCAGCAGCCAACTTTGCCTTTGCTTGAGGTTTCGCAGCCTGCCGTCTAGCTATATCTACTGGATGATTGGATTCAGCCTGTCGCTTGCACTGAAGCGCATGCACAGATGGCCAGCCGGCGCGTCATCCATGGAGAGACTGAGCGATCAAGCACCGACGAAGCAGCCATTAAACTTTCCCCTAGTCAAGTAGTACCGCAGCAGTGAGGCTCCGAGCGATAGATAGATAAACTTTAATCCAAAGATAGTTTTGTCTTGCCCCAATGGGGCATCGCTAATGGTCGGGGCCCTTAGTCCAGGGCTCCGCTGGCTCTTGCCATCTTCTCTGCTCTCTGGATCAGCTTGAGCTGGTCGTCGAGGGCCGAGCTGGACAGCAGTGCCTCCCATTGCTCCCTCGTGGTGTTCGTGTCATGGTGTTCTATGTTGTGTAGCGTGCACTCCCACGTAATGTGGTATAGGGTTGGTGTGGCCCCACACCACGGGCATTCGTCCCTGTAGGCTGTGGGGTGCATGCGATGTAATATGTGTAGGTTCGTGTAAGTGCCTGTCTGGAGCCTACGCCAGGCAGCGGCATCCTCCGTCTTTAGTATTCGATGGGGTGGGGGATATCGCAAGCGACTCCCTCTGTGGTAGTTCAGGATTGCTGAGAACAGCTGCGACGCCTCTCCACAGCGGATCACATACCGTGACGTCACACCTGCCACACTTGTGCTTTGGTGGCTCAGGGTCATTGCGACGTGATTAATGACCTTGCGAGACATGGCATAGTAGAGCTTTCACTCTAAAAATAAAACATTACGGTGTAGGTGTGTGAAAAACAGACCCTTAATACACAGCTTGAGAATCCACTGTCAACGAGCCCCAACGACTTGCCTCGTTTCTTTTTTCGAATAACAAGCAGAGACCAAGTGGGGGGCCACAAGCCAAGATCACCTCGATTGCTTCGCATAGATGGGCTTGGCGAACAGTCGGCACGCCACGGATATCACAATGACATGACGTGACCATGTGACGTAACCCTAAGACATGTACTCACACGCGTTCCTGATGCGATCAGATTAGATCTCAAGCTGAAATTTAGTCAGAACTCCAGCTTGCTTTACTGAATAAAGGCTTTAGATCAGTTTTAGAAGAATATTTGTTATGAGCTCGCTATTAGCTACAAACATCAAACTATCACTGACGGCCTACGTTGACACTTTAAAATCTCATTAGTGAATTCTGGTTAATTAAACTGCTAAAAGATCCGACAGCTTTATTTTGTCATCCCTTGTCGCGAATCTTGTCCTCCAAAAAGCATTACTGCATCTCGAATCGCCTGTCCTTAAATTAAACAGGCATCGTCGAAACACACGGTAGAATGTGTGCCACGGCCAACTAGAGGGAAAATATGGAGACGAAAAAGGAAAACCAGAGGAACACTGAAATGCGACAAAAAATGATATAGGGTAACACTAAAACGAACTGAGCAAGAACTAAGAAATTTAACAAAAGGTAATAAATATAACGACAAAGCAGAGAAAGCCAAGAACAAAAAAATATATACAGTGGAATCTCGATGATATGAATCTCACGGGGTCACGAAAAATATTCGTATTAGCCGAAACTCACTCAGGCACACCTATGTAAAAAGCATTTACAGTATAGACCACTCATAACGCAACCGTTTATAGTGCAGAACTGGCTACAACGCGGCTTTTTTCGACTCCCGTTTACCCTCCCATAGAACTCCATGTATACGCATACCGCTTACATTGCAGCCGCGTGAGACGAAATACCGGTTATAATGCGGCTTCCGTGGGAAAATCTCGCCGACGAGGGCGGTAGCGAGCACGCTTCTCAACGAGGTGCGCCCACCGATGGGAGAGGAGATCAACGAGGGAGATGCGGAGGAGGAGCATGAGACTTGGAGCAACAGTCCAAGGGCGGTAAAATCGTTGCCGCGCGCCGTATGTGCGAGTGAAAGCGCGCGCGTGGGGGACGCGCGCCTTCGCGGAGAGCGAACGCACAGCGTAGAGCAAACGCGACTTCCGTCGCGCGAAAGGCCGTGGGGTATAAGAGGGAGGGAGGGGGGGGCAACGCTGTGCTGCGGCACCAAATGCTTATCTTGCAACCCGGCGCAAGTGGAACTGGCGACGCAATCTCCCACGCGAAAAGGAGCAAAGCGGGAAGGCAGCGCGGGAGGGACGGAGAGGGAGGGGGCGGCGGCGGCTTCGACTCTGCCAACAAGTGCGTTCGCGCCTGTGCCGGCTGTCAGTGTTGTCGCGCGCACCGTATCTTGAGAGCGATCTCCACAGGGCTCTGACCTTTGTATGCGCTGTGCTTACGCCGCTCAGTTTCCGTTGAAGCGATAGACCGCACGAACCTTCGCTCGCTGCGGCGGCCGCGCTTCCCCATGCCTGTGTGGGGGAAAAGCACAAAAGCAACAAAAGCGCCACCGCTTCAAACTTCGCGCCCAGTCGCGGCCTCCGCACCAAAAGAGAAAGGGAGAAAGCGCGTAACTGCGCGCTGTTCTCTTTCGCGGCCGTCGGTGGGGCGGCGTTTATTCGTATCAACCGACGCGGGTCGAAAATCGATTCGTAACAACTGTTCTCTAGCACGTTGCAAAGTAATGGGACTCGGCCGGGTCCACAGAAAAATTCGTATCATCCGGAAATTAGTATTAGCCGTGATCGTATCATCGAGATTCCACTGCATGTGCAGATAGAAAAAGTGCAAGCATAAGATGTCCACAGGTCTTTGAAACGTCATATTCGATAAGTGGTTTGCAATATAAGCGTTTCCTATGGCCGCATATACATACATTATTTTTTAAATAATCTGCTGTAAAGGCTGAAATACACTGTTGCTGCATAGTTTTGCAATGCTGCTGGAATACATTCTCAAAGAATTTGACCAGTGAAGAATAATGTCATGTCTAAATGTGAAGGAAAAAAGAAAGAAAGCTTAGAGAAAGCATTAACAGGAAGTTCTAGCTCCTAGCTTCCTCAATCACATAATAGCATACGTTACACAAGCACGCTGAAGTCAGAGAAGCGCAGGGCAAAATTAGGTTTTGAAGAGACTCAGGAACATGGATCAAAATAAATGGGAGGCTAAAGTACACAAGTATTGAAGGAAGAGGTCAAGAAAGTTGGCAACCAAGTACAGGGTAATGGAAAGTGCAAATAAACAACCTGGAGTCATTGGAAAGAAAGAGAAACAGATAGTGAATTGGATGGAAATGATTGGAAACAAAAAATAGCATGGAGATCTACAAGAATGGGAAGAAAAATTATAAGGAAAAATCTGTACGATAACACAAAGGGCAGTGTTGCTATTTGTGGCTTCAGATGGTTGCCAAAGGACAAAAACATACTGAAGCAAATATTCACACTAGATGAGACGCATGCTGCATCAAAAATCCAGAGGCCACTCGGCACATCCTAATGGAATGTGAAGAGACTCACCCAGTGAGACCCGCAGGTAATGTGCACCTTCCAGAAGCGCTTGTTTTTAAAGTGGACAGAAGCATTAACCGGAAAGCAGCCGAGATAAGAAGAGACATTTACAGTATTGGTGGAAAGAAAGCAGGAAAGAGATTGACACAACCGGATCCGTTGCAGGCATATGTAGCGGTACAACGTAGACATAGAGAAGCTTTGAGGAAGATGAAAAAATTGGTAGTGGTACAAGGTAGATAGAGAAGTTTTGAGGAAGATAAAAAAGATTAGGGAGATGTATACAAAGATGGTAGAATGAAAAGCATGTATAGCATACCTGATTAACTCAAGCAAGCTAGATGACTATCTGTCACTGCCCCGTTTCAAAGGAAAATGCTAATAAATTATCATCAGTACATTAGGCAACTGTTCAACCAATCTGAGTTTTTATTTAACTGAATGCCAAATTTTGGTGAAAGTACATGAAATGTGTGCTTTTATCGTTAACAAAATTTTACAAGAATAGTAGAAGCATCACACTACAAGAAACACTGCAGAAAAAAAAAAAGGAAATTGCATGAGCACTTCAGGTTTACTAGAAACAAAACCTGAGGCACAATGCAGTGACGAAGGATGTAGTCTGTTCAAAATCGTACCTGCCAATGGGTGCGCAGGGCTCCCCGTCAACGGTGACGGCCGCTTGCTGGTACTGGCCGAGCTGCGAGGGCGACGAGCTGAATGTGATGTTGGAGTAGCGCGCTCGCTTCTCGCTGATTTGCGGCAAGCCCAGAACCAGTGTGGTCACGATGGCCACCAGTGCCAGCACCGCAACCACCGTCACAATTATGCAGTCGCGCTTGGTGAAGCTCGTGCTGCACACATTAAGAGAAACACCGTCACTACCTTGACCAAACAAACTTCCAAATGTTCAACCACGCCACAGGCGTCGCTATGGCTGCAAGCTAGTAGCCCCAAAGGGCGCACAGGGTTTCGCTCCGTTTGTATGATTTATGTGCATTTACACGCACTTGATTTTTATTTTTTGCCCGCACAAATCTAGAATTTATTCAGGCCATCCGATGGCTAGATAAAACTACGCTTGTAATGAAAGGGCCAGTGCTTAAAAGTCTAGGGGGCTCAGCGCGGCAGCAGCAGCAGCGAGCGAAGGTTCCTGCGGTCTATCCCTTCAACGGAAACTAAGCGGCGAAAGCACAGCGGATACAAAGGTAAGAGCCGTGTCGAGATCGCTTTCAAGATACGGTGCGCGCGACTGCAGCTTTTTATTGCGATAGCAATTATATGGACACTTCAACCGGATTTCTGCCGTCGCCGTCGTCGTCGCCGTGAGGTTCCCTATAGATAAAATCTTCGCCGCGCGCCGTGTGCCCGAGCGGAAGCGTGCGGGGACGCGCGCTATCACGGAGAGCGAACGCACTCATCTTCCACGCGCAAGCAAGGAAGCAGGAAGCCAGCGCCGGAGGGAGCGGGGGGGGGGGGGGGGGGCACTTCTACTCTGCCAACAACCGCGCTCGTCGCTCGTCCGCACCGTCTCTTATCTCCACACGGCTCTGACCTTTATGCGCCGTGCATTCGCCGCTCAGTTTCCGTTGAAGCGATAGACCGCACGTACCTTCGCCCGCTGCGGCGTATGCTTGCTGCCAGCGTTTTGACAGTGGTTGTCTGCAGTCATTCAGTGTGATCTATTCGTGTTTGTGCGCGCTCACACCACGCTTGTTCATTCAGTTAGTAATAGTCGGGCCACATTTTCCAACGCACGCTACACATGCAATGCTGCCCGGATCGGCAGTGCAGCACTACAGGTGTGTCCCTTCGCACGCGCTGCCCACGGGAAGCGCTTCTCATCAACACCACCGTTTCACACGCGCCTTCTCGTGGTCATCGAGTCTCTCTTCATGTCGGTCTACTTACGGCGCAGCACACCTGCTTACTTAATCAGCTCATGTTTACTACAATTCATATTGCTACCAAAGCCGCTCACCTTACTTCGTACGACATTGCTGTGTTGCTATCGCATTCATTGCTTCGTCCTTAGGGCCAAACTGTGCCATTTTTTTTCTCCACCTTCGCCTCTACGCGCCACGCTGCCGAGGAGGCGAGCACCATCTGGATGGTGTTTACGCAAGTAACCTACCCGGGCGTGCCGCTGTTGCTATGGTAGAAATGCTGAAGAAGAGGTTTGTCTGAGTTTCCTTGTACGGAATTAGGTAAATTACCTCGTACACTCAAATTACAATCCGAACGCCTCTGCACCACGGGGCCCTTAACGCTGTCGCGTTAAAATTGTTGTCACGCGCACACAGACAAACAACCAGATCTCACTAGAAGACCGCGAGCACTCGCTGTCTACGTTGGCGTGATGAACGCCGGCAGCGGGAAGCGAACGTTCGTGCCACCCCTCGCTTCACCGCGTCTCCGAAACTAGGGATTACGCGACCTCCAACACTAGGCACTCGGGAAGACAGATCGCTTTAGAGTCGCTGCATCAGCTCCCTGGACTCTACAGCGTGCATGAAGCCACCAGCCATCTCGGCTTTGCACTCGCCGCAGATTACCTCCAAGATACGCCGCGCGACAGCCATGCGCAGCCACGGCCGGGCTAGAGGAGACACGCGCTTGATCACGCATGTGACCGTCCGCATACAGCACGCGGGAATACATCAAGCCACCTTCCTCGTATCACCGTCGCATGCTTTTCCTCGCGCCTGCAGCACACGGTGCGCACGTGGCTGTTATCGCGGTTGGACTTGCTAGTAGAAAGTCCAACTGCGGTAACACAGGGAAAGTTTGAGAATTATGAAAGAGAGAGAAATAGGTTTATTAATGAATAGAAAGTTTCCAAGGAACATCCCAGAGACAAACAACGACGACGAAAATTCACCTGTGTGTCCATATATTTGATATCGCAATAACAAACATTTTTACTTGGGGTATGTGGCGTACAAAGGAAACGTACAAGGAGATTTCCCGTACGTTTGACACAAATTTAAAACGCGTTTTTTTTTCCTTCTTTTTGTCTGGATAATAGGCTAACAAAACACGTGCTTACGAAGTTTCTTGGTGTGCAGATGGTACAGCCTCCTCAAACCTGTATTGACTAACGCACTTGGTTCAGCGCAATTTGCATTTACTTTGCAGTTTTTTTTTCTTCTTTCCTCCGAAGCACATCTGATCGTTTAATTATTTGAGCTTGCGCCAGCAGTCAATGATTTAAGCGTTCTCGCCAATGCTGCTCTCAGCAATATAGTAGCTTTAGACCAGTGAAATTCTGTTTATCATGCCGGAAGTGTAAAATATACTCAAATATACTCAAACCCGCCTACAATGAACTGCAGGTCAGAGCAAAATATACAGCAGATTACGGACAAGGACAGACGAAGAAGGAATCTGGATGCACCTGGCGCTAACCCACAGGCGCCGGTCAGAACAAACTTTAGGCTTGAGTTGAAGCTAGAAGCGTCGACCGGTTCTGTGCTTTACTTGCATATACGAACGACAAGGAGGTTGTGTTCAGTATACACTTGGTTACTGTGTGCCAAAAAAGGTCATGAACCATTGGTCTAGACAGCATATACGGTTCGATATTACGACGATGTAACATGCGCCATTACGGGCCACGTTAGAAAAGCGGGAATCAACGATATTTTCACGGTGCCCCGTGAGCGACAAAGACGACGATCACCAACAAGACGAAAGAGACTACGTAGTGGGGCGAGCCTAACGTTCCGCCATACTTCTTGTACCGGCCATATCTTCTGCAGAATAAACACAGTCCCATCTGCCCGTTTCATTTTTGATGGAGGTGCGGGGTATTGCACAAGACGGAATTCCGCAGCGGGCTTGTCCTCGGCCGTCCTACCATGCATGCTGACAGACGACCAGCCGCTGGGTCAAGCACGGCGTCAGCACCTTGTGCTGACGCCCTGCACGTGTTTCTATATCTTGTGATGCACATATACGCATGAACTTGACACCGCCTATAGTTCGATACATCGCTTCCAGTGGCGTGTAGCCAGTAATTTCTTTCGGTTTAAAGTGGGGCAGGGAGGGTGAAAGGGGGGGGGGGGGGGGGGGGAGAGACGCACAGTATACATATACATACAGCCGTCTCGGGGGTGCGGCTAAACGCCACAGTTTGCCTTACTGGGCCGCATCACCCATACATTTCATACTGCGCGATGCGGCACACAAGGCTGGAAAGTGCCAACAAAATACAATTTTCTTTTTATGGCCAGAAGTATAACAATGCATATTTATACACTGGGAATAACGATGAAAAAAAGAAAACGTCACAAATCGCAGTTCACGCCTTTATGCGCCGTCAATGCTCGACCAAGAAAATCTGGGAACGTTGAGCAAGAAAGTAATATCGCTTTAATAATAATCATTTGCACTTAACAGGATAACCATGGAGGGCGTGCGAGGCAAGAGGCCATAATGCGTAGCGCCTCTGCGGGAGATCCCCCACGTCTGCGCGAACGCAACTTCTGATGAAAATAAGCAGCACTATTCCATATCACAGCCTTGCTCCCACCAGCGCTTCAACGCACTATACGGCAAATTATTTAGCGTTACGTTTCTTGCGCTCGCAACGGCTAAAAGCGCACGCCGAGGAAATGCTTCGTAAGTGCACTGCACGCGCACATAGCTATGCCTGGGCAGCGCAACTCGGACAAAAGAAAGCATATAGACAGGACATGCGCAGACATGCGCTGCGCATGTCGTGTCTGTCATGCGATATGGATCTGCACCAACTTATTGCTTACCTTTCAGTGACTCTGCACTACATGTATACTCCGCTTTTACGATTCAGGAAGTAATATAGCTGGACTTGTGCAACGAGGGTTGTGCAAGACAGTATGTGCGAATCAGACTGCCGCACGATAATGACCTTTCAAAAGTACTACGAGCCGCGTATGTCGATCACTAAAATTACATATTCATGCATGTGTAGGGGTGTGCGAATATTCAAACTTTCGAATAACGAGTCGAATATCACCCTAGTCGATCCGGCCTTCGAATCGAACAGTTTTCGAGTCATATCGGAAACTTTAGGACAAATTCCATCCCGGTTTTATAGCAGACAAAACACGAGAAGGTATACGTAGTAGAGCACGCACTATACGTGACTCAGGGAGCCACATGTCTATGGCTGAACCGCCATCATCTGCGCTCACCAATGAGTCCTGAGTATGCGAATAAACTGCTTGTTTGTTCCTGTAAGTATATATATATATATATATATATATATATATATATATATATATATATATATATATATAATGCTCCATTTGTGGCTTATGAAGCGACGCTTCATAAGCCACAAATGTTGTGAATACACTAGGTTGAGATCAATTTGTAGTTATAATGAGAAAGGCTGTCCATTATACAAAAACTTTTTTTTTAATCATTCAATATTCGATGTGTTTCTCGCACTATTCGATACGTATTCGACTGTTTCGAAAATTAATATTGGCGCTCACCTAGTTCTCTAATATTGCGAATTTCATCGAGCTTCTCGTGTAACGAATAAGGCAGTGCGATGGCTCAGCGTAACCTTTTTTCGTTGGTCATATACAGGGCGAGGCAGCGGCCAACTTTTGAGGAAAGCATCCGTGCAGAAAGGCATTCCACCTCGTCCAAAAGGTTAAGATGGCGAAGCTCGAACTTCTCTTTCGTGTCCACGCTGTAGGCCAGGTGACGCGGATTTCATATTATCGTGGACTAGTTGCTTTCGTACAGAAAATGTTCCCAGAAGTTGCCAAGGTGAGGTTTTCAAAAGCACCGTATAGCAGGCAGCTGCCC
Organism: Dermacentor silvarum; assembly: GCF_013339745.2. Lineage (NCBI taxonomy): Eukaryota > Metazoa > Arthropoda > Arachnida > Ixodida > Ixodidae > Dermacentor > Dermacentor silvarum. The sequence continues at coordinate 223,766,294 of NC_051156.1, forward strand.
GTGAGGTCGAACTGCGTGACGTCACGCTGGGGCTATAGTTCAACGGTTATCACAAGGGCAATATCTGCCCTTGTGATAACTACAGCCTCGGCGAGATGTCACGCAATCTGACATCACAGGAGGCTGCTTCGAGAAGTCTCCGTTCTCCAAGCCTTGTGTTCGATATCCCGGAATTAAGTGTTCACTGCAATTGAACAACTTTATCATTTCCTGCAATGAACCTTCAATACCATCGAAATGCGGCCTTGTCAGGCTGTTGATGAAGGCTCTTTGCAAGCGCAGCTAATTTCACTCATCAGTTAAGCGATGGCTTATGAAATCGCTTTCATAACGTATGCTGAGTAGAAGAAACGACGTTTACTCCCAGTTAAAGGATCGACTGACAGAGAAAGGGGAAGAGCCCCATAGTAGCCACCGCTCAAACGCCGACGCGGTCAGAGTGGCGAAATTCATCACGAGTGATCGTGGACAAGCCCACCGACAGAGAGCCGAGTTAGCGCGCAACCAGACCTCCGCGAGCGCGGAGTGGATTCGGACGGCCAGTGAAAGCTACGCGAAGTGTTGATAAGAAAAAAACAAAGGGCTGCTGCAGGCGTACGCGATAAGGCGGCAGCAGCAGAGATTGAGTTTCCAATGACGATATCGCTCGATTGTTTCACGCCAGGTGTATAAGGCCGTTAGGGTAGAGGACGCGTGCACGCCGACCGGCCTTCATAGATTCAACGAACACGCGCGTGCACGAGAAAAAAATGCCTGCGAAACATCCACGTAATTGGAACGAAGCATTAGCAGAATTGAATTCTCGGCGGCAGCTGCATTTCGGAAAGAGCGCTATATACGGTTCCATAGTACACTATACAATTACGGAAACATAAGCGAACGCCAGAGTCAAACGCGGGAAGACTCCTCGCAGACCCATCAATTGCGGGCACGCGGGTATGAAAGATAACCCGGAAGATGCGTTGGAATATCTCAGGGAACAAAATGAACGCAAACAGCGTACCGCCGTTGCTTCAGATGTGATAATGTTGGAGCGGTTCCAATGAAGGTACTGGCAGATTTTCTGCTGGCCGCGAGTGAAGTGGACAGGAACAAACCCATGGAATACGCGCGTGCGCAAACGCGCGAGGCGGAGGCGCGGTCCATGATGTTTGTAACTGAGCACACCTATGGTCAGAAAACAAAGAAACAAAAGCGGGAATGGAACACCCATTATAGCACTAAATTTCGAACGAACAAGCTCGGGTCATGTTTCCAGCCGAGAGTGTGCTATGTACCGTCCCGCGGAAACACTGAGCACAGCGCATGCACGCAAGGGGTACGGACCACCAGAAATGTACCACACTATGGATCTTGCCTTGTAGCTCTACACTTACGGTTTCGGACAGTTGCCCACGACCGGCGAACTTATTTCCGAGTTCGGGCGCCCGGTGCACATGCCACTCGATCGACATCTTCAGTCCAGTTATTTATGAAAGCTGAGCGAAATAACCGAGAAAGTAAATAGAGCTAAGGCACCATGTACTACACTGAAAACAATGCAATCGTAAAAAACGATTTCCGAGGTTGGCATAAATTCTGAGCAGCGAACGCGTATAAAGGTAACCGCCATGAATGCATGAACCGTTTCAGGTTTGCTACAAGAAACTTTCTGAAAACCACGCACTCAGCGGACCTATATTAAGGGTGCTGTAGGTTCCCTGATATGACAACAATGTAAATAGGTCGGAATAGCTCTGCATTTAACTTTCTTCTGCCAAAATCGTGGTGCGGGCATACATATTGACCTTTATTGGTCGGATGATTGGTGTAGTGGATACATTGGTTGCCGGTTGGCGCAGCCATTTCTGAAAGGTATTATTTGGTGGCGTAAAGTAAGGGAAGCCATGTCGTTTAACTGCCAAGGCCGCGATTTTGTAGCGAGGCATTATGACTTATTCTACTCTAGCCTTATCCACCGCTCACAGCCGGCTGATCCCGTTGATAACGCGAGCGGATCGTCGCTCCGACCACTGAGAAGGCGCGATAAGCCCGAAAAGGCATTATTACCGGAAAGGCATCGCTACAAAATACCGGCCCAAGTGGTTGTACTGATGAAGTACACATGCTCGCTTGAAATGCACAAGCTGAAAATTCTATAGCGTAGTAAAGCACAGCTTCAGACACTGAATGGGTTCGCGCTGCCACATGCACTGACATGCCCTGCAATATGCTCCGTCGCTGACACGAGGTCGAACGAGGGCGGCAGTTCGCGCAACCACACGGGCGATGCTGCTGCATTGCCAACAGCGGCGGGAGAACAGGCAACGTTGAGTGGCAGAACCGACGTTAGCGATCTTGGCGTCCACTGTACGCACGCATGAATAACTTCGCTGCGCTCGTGAATGAAGCTGCTTCACAGCTTCGAGTTACCACAGCACACTAGAATGCCAGAGCTTTGGCAAAGGACTCAGCCCGCGAACTACCTACCCCGTGTCAATGTGTTTGCGACACTTTTCATAAGTTGTTTGGCAAACGCATTCTGCAAGGCCACGTCTTTCAACTGATAGTGTTGATAAGCCTTAGGTAACGTGCAGTCAAGCACTTGCTGCTAAGCAGTTTTTTTTTTCTTCACAGTAATGTTACGACGTAAATCAAGGATCGAGATAGGCTGACAGCGAGTCCCAGGTTTCCTTGCGGTGCACACACCGGTCATGATATTTAATAGTTTAACCCTTTGTAGGGCAGTTGTAAATATATGCAAGTCATTTTCAGCACCTTCGAAGCGGTTGCGATAAGAATGGTGCAAGAAGGCACCACTTAATGGCACGATGTAAACTAACATGCTGGACAATAACTGATCACTGTTGCAGTGCTACCACGGTTGGTCTCACGAGCAGCAAAACAGTCGTCGTCAATGCGCGCATTGTTTTATTTAGAACATTTACTTTTCTTTATAACTGCAAAGAGTGCGCCGTGCACCAGGATAAGTTATGGCGCTCAGCTAGCACTGCAAAGAATGTGAAAAATGTACGTAAACAACTGAAATTTCTATTTTTCCTACAAAAAATTGTGAACGGAAACTACATGTAATATCTTAATGATTTTTGTTTTAATGCTGGAAGACAGTTTTTCTGGATTTTAACAGAATTGGTACCTATACGGTAAAGTGAAAAATCCTATCAGTACTGTGAGCTATTTTGGTTGTCTCTTTACTATATCAATTAAATTTTGCGTGCAGCTTTACCAGCCACGAAGCTGTAGGCAGTAAGATCACATTAGCGCGAGCCAGTTAGCCAACTTATGAAAGATACAGCTGCTCTTCAGGCGAGTAATGCCAATCATATCATTTCATGCCTGGATATGTGCCGGGGACTTTATACTCCCTGGAAGCTGCAGTCCCGAGAGGGGAGGCAGGAGTGAACTATGAGAATGCTTTTTCTGTAAAATGACGGAAAAAATCCACCAACAAAAATGTTCGTGAAAGTACAGAAGTGAGAAGCAAAACAGAAAATGTATGTTACTAAAATTACCATATCATCATCATCATCATCATCATCATCCTATAGTTAGGTCCACTGCAGGACGAAGGCCTTTGCCTGTGACTTCAATTACCCCTGTCTTCTTTTTCAAAACACTTTTTGCAGTGTATGAGAAATATAGAGCAACGCTTCTCTCAGGAGCGCTACATGCCTTTTGTTTTCATTTCGATGTAGACAGAACAATCTACTGGTCAGTTACAGATCCTCTCATGATCTATACCGGTCCTAACTATCGAAAACCCTCAACCAGTCGAAAGACTGTAGAGGTGCCTGACCAATAGTACAGGCAGGACAAAACGCGCGTCCACGCGTATACAAGAAATGCTGTATAACCACTCCACACGTGAACTTAAATATATAACTCAAAGTATGACAAGCATAAACCTTAGGGAAGCAAACCTCACAATAGTGTACCTGTATCCCAGTTTTTATTTGATTATAGCGACAGCAGTCGGAAGACGTCGTTTTTTTTTTTTTCTTTTCTGGACATTAGTAATACTACACTTGAAAATACTTTCATCACTTTTTTTTTAGAGAATTAGGGTACAATTTCGAAATTTAATTTTACACCTGAAAAGCTTAAAAAATGTGTGCCCCACCAAGGGCTAAATGTTCCATAGCCCTTTAGAGATTGTTGCTGCTAGTATTTAGCTTGACGTTTGGTGATGCCACTGACTGAAGCCATCCACTGCTTTCGCTGGCAAATTAGAAGACGCGCAAGTCCAGCTACATTCCACGGTACACGTATAGAATGAATGATGGCCGCAGGTAAAGCCACCGTAGCGGCAACTCCCTTTCGACGAGTTCTAGAAAAAAGCGATCCAGGTATAGGCACATGTCGCCTTATCTCGTTAATGCAGTCCGCCTGCCTTTGTTACCTGCGGGCGATAGCGCGCAAACCACTGCAGGCGCCTACCGTATCACCACCCTTGCAGGCTTCGCAGAAAGAATTCGAGAGATTTCACGTGACGTCGTAGTAACCCAGGTGAACAATGAAAAAGTCACGTCAGATAACGTTATCCGTGCAGCCACTGCTTAAACAGAGCTATCCGGTTTTTTCGACGCCCCGAGCGAAAAAATTCGTGGGCTGCGTAGCTTGAGTTTCCGGCCGTTCTTGCAATTTCGTGTGAGCGTCGCGAATTGGCATTGCGATCAGGGCCGCGATTTTGTAGCGATGCCTTATGACTTATTTTAGAATAGTCTTATCATCCACCGCTCACGGCCGGCTGATCCCGTTGATAACACGAGCGGACCGTCGCTCTGACCTACTGACAAAGCGCGATAAGCGCGAAAAGGCATTATTACTTTAAAGTCATCGCTACAAAATACCGGCCCAGGTCTAGTTATGTTTCGGAACTTTCGGCGGGAAGTCTAAGACACAATTTCTGAAAATGATTAATGCTATGGATGTTGCTTTATACTATCTTAAAATAAACTTTCTAAATTATTTCATGTCTAATTCAAGGGCTCTTTTCCGCACTGTGGATACGAAGCGGCAATATATATATATATATATATATATATATATATATATATATATATATATATAGGTAACGGAGTTTGCCCCACCGAGTTACCTTCGGGCATTCGGATAAAACACTTGTTTGCGCCTTGCAGGCTCAACGCAACAGATATTTGTCCGACGCTCAGTATTTAGCAAGTTACAGCAGCAGGCATACTTTCAGGCAGCGCAACATGCATCGTAAATGTAAACGACAGATCATGCGTTGGAGGCTAGGATGAGGTGCGGGAGTGGCCTAAAGCCTGTTTCACATGCAAGCGAAAACGCTCGCGAATCCTGCCTCCGCGGCGCAGAAACCTGTTTCGGCACTAGCGGCAGGGGCGGCAGCACTGCTTCCGAACCAATGATGGCCCGCCTCGCCACGTGTGACCAGTGGACGATTAGTGTGGGAAAGCCTGCGCATAGGACGATATTCGCAGCGATGGAAAATGCGCGGCGGCAATGCATGTGAAACGAAACCTCGCGAGAAGCTTCGCAGCGCCGCGCCGCTGTTCGCTTCGTTCGCTCAATCGCTTGCATGTGAAACAGGCTTAAGAGCGATGATATCATGACCACACGCGCTGCACAATATAGTTGCGGAGGCAGTTTGAGAACTTGTCTTCAGGTCGAGAAAACCGGAAATAAGCACACCTATTTCATAGACGTATTTCTTGCTCACAAGTCGGCAAGCTCACTCTTGGATCGACTGAACTCTCCGAGTCTGAGTCAGTCTCGAGGGCGTGAGTGATTGAGTCAAAGTGACTCAGAGTAGGTGCGAGTCGAAGTCGGCATGAGCAAGGCGGAATCCTGGTGAATGGGGGCTTGTGTAAGTTCAAGTAGGTCAAAGATGTTGCTCCAACTGTTTTCGAATCCATGAGACCACGTGCAAATGAGAGTCCGTGATTCCTAGTGAATCTTTTACACAAGCTGAGTTAGCTGTATAGGCCTAAGCGAAGTAACAAAAAAAAAAAAAAAGATTAGTGGTGTACATTATATGAGTTTTATATGAGTAATGTGCCTGATTATATTCCAGCAGACAGGCAGTAAATTATGCTAGCACCTTTAAGCAATGGCCGTTCACTACACCAGTTAACCTTGTGATGCCCAATGTATCACGATTATACGCCGAGTTTTATGCCTTAAAATGCTGAATGAAGCGCGGGAAATTTCGTGGAAAGCCTTTAGGTGCGTTATTGATATACTAAAGTAAGAATAACGTTTCAGCGGTGAATAGTTTTGCAAACCAATTATTAATTATTAGCACAGTAATTAAGTTATACCTGAAAACATTTTCGGCTGCAAATGTATTCTGTATCGCCAGAAATAGACATCAACACTTTGCTCAGATTTTCCTTGCCTGAAACTGTTTGGGCATTCTAAAGTTAAATATTATTCATACAATATATATCATATTTACAATACTTGAGAGTGCCATTCACACACAAGTCATCTGCGCCTGAAGCCGGCCACCAGAGCAACTCGCCGATTTTGACGCCATGACATAGATCCGACATCTCAAGCAAATGTCGCTGCTGTGGGCTGGTTTTTCCGAGTACAGGTAAGCAAATGAAACTGCGAACCTGAGTCACGTGAGTCAAAGTCTGGGATTTACGAGTCGGAGCCTCAGATTCCGTGAATTTGATTGCGATTCCGCGAGTCGCAATGTCCGAGCACATGGCTCCGTGAGTGGAAGTCGGCGATTCCCTGATTCTAGCTGAGTTCGATTGAGTATACGAGTCCTCGAGTCCGTGAGTGAGTAGGCGTGCCTGAGTGATTTCGGAAAGCGAGTCCGAGTGAGCCTAGACTGGTCTAATTTCTGGTGAGCGCGAGTAAGAGATGTCTGCAGAGTGATTTTGGCGAATAAGTAAGAGCTTTAAGTTAAATATGTATCTTGGGAGTGAGTGTTCTATTTATTTTGCTGACTTAAGACAAATTAGACCTGAGAAAAGTGCTGATAAGCATACAGCGTCGAATTAAATTCGGCGCTTCGTTAGGCCACCGTAAAGTAAGGATAACTGTCGTGTAGCCGAGACAGCACAATTAACCACACGGCATAACCATCACGCACAGTATAACCGTCACACACCGCTGCGTCTCCCAGAAATGTTTCAATGCGTAGGCTACAAGAAGGTGTTGCTTACTCTATACTAAATTTTAAATCTGAAGGCCTTGGCAGACTATGAAGTAAATGTGGGAGTGATTAAAAAAAAAGGAAAACGGTGCGTAGTTTACTAAACGGCTGGACTCTGTTCCAGGGGGAAGGCTAATATATTGCAGCTCACAAGTAGCTGCAACGCAGACAATGAACCATAAAAGAAAATTACAGATAAGTCTACGCGGCCTATCGTATATACAGAACATTTTGCTTTCCGTAGCTCTGCTGAAGCTTTAACAATGGTCGATACTTGCTTGTGCAGAGATAGCACAGGAGTGCTTGACGGGAAGCTGATCTTGCGTCCAAGCAATATCTCCTTACCAAAAAGCACCATGTAACGAAGGTTAGGAACAACCCGTTTAATCTTGGGGCAACTTCAACAGCGTCGGTAACGATTTCTGCGGCGACAATCGCGAACCGAGATGGAATCGGAAATAGAATCACCACGTTATAAAACGGGCAGGCGCATGAAAATCACCGCATCGCCACTAGACAGATACACCTTGCAGCAACGCCTTCAAGCAATCTCAAGTTTCTGGTCGAGAGGCAGAAGAAAACGAGGGGACAAAAGATAACCACGGCCTCCGCGGAGTGTATCCATACTGGTGCTTGAAAGACGCCGACACCCAGTGGCGATAACGTCATTACGCACGTGAGCATGGCACGCGGTGTGTACAGCCACGAATGTGGCATGGCATCAATCACAACGCGTCACAATACAGATGTACAGTGGCCCGTCACAGTACGAGCCAGCTGGGCGCGTAAGCGGGTACATTTTCCCGCACGAAAATGACTATATAGGAGAGCTAGGGGCACAGCTTTCCGTACGCACCTACAGGAGCAAAAGTAAACACTCGAGATCTGGTCATAGAGGAACGCCGGAGATAAAGGTATGTTGCATCAGTCTAGCGTTTCTCTAGTCAATTTTCCGCCTACTTCGCCAGCAACACCGGTGCAGAATGACCACTGACACGAACGCAGAAAGCGAAAACAGTACCCGAGCAGCCGGCTACTCACTTTGGCTCGGAGAGGTCTTCGGCCAGTCCCTTGGGACCGTCGACTGTGCCGTAGCCGCCGTTGGAGGGACTGCGGTTCAGAAGTTTTGTCTTTTCGCTCATGGCTCCCTGCGGCTGTTAGTCCCGTACAAGCGAAGGCTGTATGCGGGGAGCGGCAACGGCTGCAGGACCCGCACTTGGAAGAAACACGAGCACGGACGTGCTCCCCCCGGCTGATCTCTCGGCTGGCACAACCACCGCGCGCCGCTCCGACCGTCCAGTGCGGCGTAGCACTATCTGCAGCCGATAATGGGCACCCCTCGCAGCGCGAGACCGCCGCCCTATCGGCGGCTCGCATCTATCGGACAGATCGAGTGCTCTGCAATCGAGGAGGGAAAACGACGCGGCCCCCAACAGGCGCCACGGTGTGCCTCATGCGCATCTCTTGCGGGACGGAGGGGCAGTAAGAACGGTGCCAGCATTCGGTGTAGCAAATTCAGAAGCCGCTGATCGAGAATGCGCCCTCGTGCCTGGATCCGACGAGACAACACAAGGTTAGTCCCTGAAAAAAGCGCGGGTGTGTTTAGGTATAACTGTCGACTCGTGTCGTTTTTGGTCACGCTGTCCCTGCACATTACGAGCTGAAATGTCGAATAGGGGAATTCAATTCTGCGGAAGCCCGCAATTGAGGTGGAGGAAGGCTCGAAAAAGGGAGAATGTCATCCACCCCACTGTAGCACGAAGTCCCTGTGCTTCAAGACGTCGATTAACTCATACTTGCTTCTGTTTAGCTCATATGGCAGTGACCGCGGCGTCCCGGAATAGGCGCTGCTTGGGTTCGGCCCCAGAAGCAGGACGAATTTTTCTTCAACTTCCGAACTGCGAAATCCGGATGGGTTTCCTTGGTATCTTCTTGCTGCAGTCGTGTGAATAACATTCACTTTTAAGCATTGGCGAGATGACGAAGACAAAAGTAGGCATCCGCGCAGAACTTCAGTTCCCGTTTCCCTCTTTCAGGCCGTCTTTGCCGGATGCTTGCATATAGACTCATCCATACACTGCAGGATGTCATTTAATGGTAGACTAAAAACTTCGTGTTGAAACATAGCGCCCCCACAACGAGATTGAATAACACAGCGCCAAAAGGATGCCTTCGACTACGATGACAGCAGTGAAGCCGCCAGGTAACATTCGAAACTTTAAATAACCTTAGAATATATGGACGTCATCAAAAGAGGTAGGGGAGTGAGCAGCCTTCACGTCCTACTTCGTCAGAAACCGTCTGGCCGATTTCAGAGACGCGCATCAGTTTATATGACCCTTGTTTCTTGACAACCATGGTGACTTATCGCCCAGTTTGACGCAATAACTCTGGACAAAGTTTAGTCCAGCGCAGGTACGGAAGTATACGGACAATGTGGAAGCGAAGAGGCAGGCGGATTAGAGCCCAAAACGAATCTCAGTGGGAAGATCCAACGCGTATAATTTAGCATGTCTTATACATCCGTCGACTAGTTAAGCAGGTATGCTATTTCTTATTGTTATTGGGATAAAGACTTGCCAATCACTTACTTGCGAGATGTTTCGACTGCGTAGTCACCTACTGAGAGTACAGATGCGATTGGCAAATGCACTTCACCCTTCCAGAAAACTGCCACGGCATGCCAGTGCTTATGCTATAGGGGTATAAAATGACCCTTTACTCAGAAATAACAAAAGACAACGGGGAAAGAAAATACGAACGCAACGTTAAGACAGATGGTGTAAAGCACTTTCACAAACTAGTCAACAGGCCACTATTTGTCCTCGAGAAATATCCAGACGATGCCGCGGGAACTCCTCGAAAAACGTAACTAATAAGCTCAATCTCCCTAAATAGCGAGCAAAACTCCTGGTGAGGCATCTGCAACGACCTGTCCGTATAAAAAAGAGCGCCCTTTTAGCAATTAATCGTAAGTCTCGTTGTAGCCATCGTACTATGCACGGAAACCTGATTTGTACAAGTGCTCAGCAGATAACGTGTATACATAAATTTCTATATTTTGAAGTTCAGTACAACGATCCGCACGAAGTAAATACGTCGAAGCTGAGCCAGACATCGGCTTTCTCAATATTCGAGTTAGCATCTTCGGTTTCAATGTGTGAAGTCAGCTTTACAAAGCTTTATCTTCAAGGTGAGTTTGCAACGCATATCCACTTGGAACGAATTTTGTGGATGGCATGGGTTTCGAGAAATACGCCATCTAACTAGCGATAAACATGCACTGTTGCTGCATTCAGATTTACTAACCACTTACGGATTACAACAATTACATCAACACGAATTACCAACCCAAGACAGAGCAGACTAGATCACATAATCACAAGCATATCTGACACCATGTTTCCACGTGGAACGTTACGATATTACAGACCACCTTCCTGTTTTTGTAGCAGTGCAATCCAAGGTCTTTGCAGGATCATATTATATACAAATACGAGATTGTTTTCAATGCTTTAAAGAAAATTGGCACCCAGTTTACTCTGCTGTGGCCACCAATAATAATTATGAACAGTTAATTAAAATATTTGGGAGATATACGAAATTAGATGAAACTGTTTTAAAAGTTTAATAATTGTTGCAAATTGTTCTAAAATTGTTCAACAGAGAAACGGTAAGCGCGAACTGGCTAACCATTGGCATCCTCAGGTCGATTAACCACAATGACAACAAAGATACTAAAGCGAAATCGACACAACGTTACATAAAAAATAATTATAGGGCATATTATAAAGGACTGAAAACTTTAATCAGAATTTTTAAGCGAAGTTATTTTTGACACAAATCAAACAAGCGCCCAGGGTGACGTCAAAAGCAACATGGAAAGTCATAAATGCTGCACTGAACACGTGCATTAGAAATATCATAGGCGGTATCTGAATGGCACAACAGCCGATGACGCTTCTGTAATTGCTGAAAGCTTCAACGGTTAGTCTGCAACTCTGACTTCTAATCTGACCACAGCGCAGGCAAATAATCCACAATCAGACTCCGAATTGATAACTAGTAGCCTTGGTTATTTTCCTTCAACCTACTGACCCACAAGAGGTTACCAACGTAACTCTCCCTTTAAATACGTTTCGCCAACCTTGCTAAAACATTGCTCGATTAGCCTACGCGACCTGTTGTTCCATATCATTAATGACATGTTAATTTCAAGTACATGCTCGAGGCAATATTGCCGAGGTCGCACAAGTGTTTAAAAAAAGGTGATACAAGAAGGATTTGTCCAATTACCGCCCGATATCCATGGCGTCTCCATTTTCCAAAATTGTTAAAATGGTACTCAGCTCGTTTAGAAAAGTTTTATACAATACACAAAATTTACGCAAAAGATGAATATGGGAAAATAAAAGGAACGTCGACAGAGACTGCACTGCTCAACATCGCAAAAAACAGAAGAAAACATTAAAAGAAAACTAACTTGTGAACCACATTATATTACAGAAGAAACTTGAGAACCATGGTATTCATGAACCCTTAAGCCACATTAGTAAACACTTGAGAAACCGTCAGTATTATGCAGTAGTTAATCTAGCGTCTTCAAGGCGCATAACCAACAGCGGAATACGCAAGGGATCCATGTTGCACCGTTTTTTTTTCTTCTGGCATATATAAATGATTTATCCGGCTACATCTCAGGAGATTGAATTTTACAAAAGTATAGACAGTTAGGCGAGATGGTAGGGTAACATATTTTTGGTTTAAGCGCGAAAGAACACGGACGAAGGCAGAAGAAAACAGGACAAGCGCTAACTCTCAAACTAAATATTTATTGGAAAGAACAACATATATATAAGTGACTGCAAAAACCGCAGCATAGAAACATCACAATTTTCCAATCGCTTATGTATGCATATATATATATATATATATATATATATATATATATATATATATATATATATATATATATATATATATATATATGCGCTGTTCCTTTTGTGATAAATATTTAGTTGAGAGTTAGCGCTTCTCCTGTCTTCTGCCTTCGTGTTCTTTCGCGATTAAACCAAAAATAAGATTGAATTTTATATGCAGACGACACTAATATTTTCTTAACCAGCGAAACGGAAACAAACTTTACAAAACAGCTAATGATGTTCTGAGAAAAGTGTCGAACTGGCTTGAATCTAATTGCCTTCGAGCGAACATAGCTAAATGTAGCTGCATGCATAGTCATCACCGTGAAAAAGACCCGATTAACCAACAATAAATCTTTAAACTTTAATAGCTGCCAACTGTGAAATGTTAATGAGACGAACATTTTAGAAGTTTATACACTGACTATTTACAACAAAATTCGAATGTTTTATAAACTACATTCTATCTTGCCATTACATACACTTCGGACTCCATATTAACTTCATACTTTCGCATATTACTTACGCAATTACCATTTACGGACTCACGTACCCCGCCACCTTATCGGCCATTATTGTAGCATAATATACTGCGCTTCGAGCTATGATCTACCTGAAATGAATGGACTCAGATTGGCTTACCCCATGCTTAACATGTTTACGTTTTTCTTTACAAAATCCTGCAGAAAGTTATTTTGTGTCCTTGAGTAAAAATTACTTATCCGACTATTGCACACCCACTACGATCAACAACCCTGAACATGCTAGTCATGTCAAACGCCCGTACTAACTATGGCTCACTTTCCTATATTATATCACAACTGAATTACCGACTAATCTAAAATCACAATAGTCATTTATCTTACAAAACTACCCTTCGCTATTTCATGCTTGTATCACGGAATCAATATGAACGCAATGCATTTGTGCTGTTGCAAACACTAATTCATTCACTCATTATGTTCATACAAAAGCATATAGTCTATAGAGACCTCTTTTACAACTCCTGAGAGAGTTACGGAGTCCCATCTTTATACAATACCCAATGTGTAATCCTTCATGCAATAAAGAACTCGCATATGTATTGCGCCTGTACGTGTAATAAGTCAATTAGTTAACTTTATTATTACTTGAATAAATGTGTTAATTTCTTGTGCAGGTAATGTCCACCTCTGAATAATCCAGCTCAAGGAGTAGAATTATGCTATCTGTCACAGGCGATTTTTTTAAAACTCTGTAGAACTTAAAAATAGGCACCCGGTATACAGTGTTAGTATTAACTAGCACCATAACATTGACCACGTATACTATATCATACACAGTTGCCAGTGGCAATAAATTGCAATAACCGGTTACCTGTCCACGGCTGCGGTCATCCGCTAATACGTAAACGGTAATAATTTTGCGGAATACCGTGTTAATGAAGCCGTAGATATCTTGTTCAACGCAAAACGCACCAGGGCCGGTATTTTGTAGCGATGCGTTATGCTAATATGCTTTATTCTATACTAGTCTTATCCACCGCTCACGGCCGGCTGATCCCGTTGATAACGTGAGCGGACCGTCGCTCTGACCACTGACCAAGCGCGAAAAGTGCGAAAAGGCATTAGCATCGGAAAGGAATCACTACAAAATACCGGCCAAAACAAAGGATTCGAGAAAGGGGACGCAAGCTCTGCCTATCAAGAAATTGATATAAACAGACAGTAAATTGGATGCAAAGGGTGGGGAAAAAAAGACCACCGAGATTTACAAGAATTGCAAGAAAACAAATTAGAAAGGCAACTCTGTACGATAACACAAATGGCAGAGCCTTTTGTCACTTGAGGCCCGAGCTGGTTGCCGAAGGACAAAATATACCGGGGAAAGTATTCGCAACATGATGAGGCATGTGTCTGCTGCAGCAAAAAACTCGGTGCTCGAATGACCCATTGAGCGAAATGCAGCTCCACTAACGTGAAACCTGGGGAGAATGATGAGCGGCAACGCAGCTGTGGGAGACGACGACGAACGCGGAGCAGTGGCACGAGCGCGTGCTGAGCGCGCGCACGAGCCGCTTGCTTACCGTGACTACGACGACGACGACAGGAGACGCCGACAGCCCGAGCGCATAAGGTGCTCCGAGCACGAGCCGCTTGCTTACCGTGACTACGACGACGACGACAGGAGACGCCGATAGCCCGGGCGCATAAGGTGCTTCGCACCTACAACATCTGGAGACAACTCAGTACATACTAATGGAATGCGAAAGTATTCACACAGTGAGACCCGTCAGTAAAGTACACCTTCCATAAGCGCTGAAAAAGCATTAACAAGTCAGCAATCGAGATAAGATACGTTTAGAGTATTGGTGAAAAAAAAAAAAGCTGGGAATAAATTTATACGACCGAATACGTTGCATGCATAGGTTATTATACAAGGTATATACAAGGTATATTATACAAGGTACAATTATACAAGGTAGATAGAGGTTATAAGGAAGAAAAGATTAGGAGACAGACGAAATACTAGACCGATAAATATCTAAATTTCTTGATTAGCTCAAGCAGGTTAGGTTATTATTAAATGCGAAGTATTTCTTGGCGAACATTTGCCACTTTGACAGTATCTATCTATCTAGATCTATATCTATCTATCTATCTAGATCTATATCTATCTATCTATCTAGATCTATATCTATCTATCTATCTAGATCTATATCTATCTATCTATCTAGATCTATATCTATCTATCTATCTAGATCTATATCTAGATCTATCTATCTAGATCTATATCTAGATCTATCTATCTATCTAGATCTATATCTAGATCTATCTATCTAGATCTATCTATCTAGATCTATCTATCTAGATCTATCTATCTAGATCTATCTAGCCGCCTACGTCTTGGTGCTCTCATGGTCGTATCGTTAACTTGGTATTTACCAAAATTGGCATACTATGACAAGAGTGTATGACGAATAAATGATAGGTCATGACATGAATATCATGGCATGTGTGTCATGTAGGTCATGAAACAGCTGCCTACGTCTTGGGGCTCTCATGGTCGTTTCGTTAACTTAGTACGTATCAAAATTGGCATAGTATGACAACAGTGTATGACGAACATAAATGATAGGTCATGACATGAATATGCTTGTCATGCAGGCCATAAAACAGCCGCCTAAAATCACAATGACCCAGCGAAAAAAACACACTCAAAAACCACTCAAATGGGTTCTGACGTAGGTACTAAGTGAAGTAAACACTAAAGGATAATCTTTCTGGGGTTTTACGTGCCAAAACCAGTTCTGATTATGAGGCGCGCCGTAGTGGAGGGCTCCAGATTTATTTTGACCACCTGGGGTTCTTTAACCTGCACTAAAACGCAAGCACACGAAATGCGGCCGCCGCGGCCGGGTTTCGATCCCGCGATCTCGTGCTCAGCAGCGCAACGCCTTAGCTAACTGAGCTACCACGGCGGGTACTAAAGGATAATGGTAGAAGTCAGTCATGAGCATGGCTAAGGCTTTCACCTTAAGGTCTCCTAAGCGTTGCTAAAGGGACTCCTGAGGACTAATGACGTGAATGTCATGACATGCGTGTGATGTAGGTCATGAAAAAGCCGCCTATATACGTCTTGGTGCTCTCATGGTCGTTTCGTTAATTTGGTATGCTCCCCGCACACTGCTTCGCATAACATCGATTCTCACAGGGCGTGGGATCTGCCGGCTTTTTTTTTTTTTTTTGTCGCCACCTCGTTTCGAAAGGGACGCAAATTATCATTATCATCATCGAAACTGTCATTCTGCCATATTGTCGAATTCACCACGTTGTCAACTGTGATCTGTTCACAGGGTTGCTCAAAACGCCGTCTTCCACGGCCATGAAAAAAAAAAAACTGAGGTCGCCTTCCGCGGTTGACACCGACATGGGAAGTTTCTAAATATGTCATCTTCGACATATATTAATGTAACCTGATATTACAGACCCCAAAACTGGTCAGGGTGACGGGGAAGAGAAAGAGAGGTGACGAAATAGCAGGGAGGAGTCCAATTACAGATAGTGATTTCCGATAACCGGCTGTTTGCTAAGTACCGGTTTAGCAAAATATGGCTTTTTCGGTAGCAACAGTCTTATGGTTCGATATTGCCAGATTGTTGTGACATGTCTTCATGGAGGATCCTGCCAGGGAAACTTTGGAGGTGCCAACGATGGAAGGCACCGGCGATGCTAAGGGCTTATCTGATAGCAGCGTCAACAGAGGCACTCGACCGCCAGTGAGGCCTAAGTGAGTAAGTACCCGCACCGCGACAAAAATATACATCCAAACACGAAAACGTTCTACAAGGTTGCAGCGGTGCTGCATAGACGGCGCTGCAATCCCACGAACCACCCTCTTATCTATTTCTATCTCCTCGCTTGTCACGAAAAGCGTGTCGCGCTACCCGCTTCAAACCAATTTCTTGGTACTGTAAGCGCCGTTACCAAGGCGTGAAATTGTGTGTCTTTCGGTAAATATTTATGTAGTGCGCTAGTGCTACCAGATAGCCGATTGAGAGTACGTGGGCGTATCACGTAACGCCCAGGGTAAGACTCCAAGTAAACAAGGAAATAAATTGAGTCCCGCTCGAACTGCAGGCCTCATCGCAGACCGTCCATGTCAGCCCGACTGCCCCGGAACGAGTTTTACGCAATGGTGGCACACCGAATAAAGGAATTACGATATATATCAGGTTTCACTCAGAGTCCAGCATCCCTTGGCGCAACATGCGACTAAACAGGGTTGCTCCTCGCGATTGTTTCCGCCCGTGCGCTTTTCGAACACATGTCGCCGCGTACCGTCTTTGTCACCCCTACGCCGGTACTGAACGCTGCAATTTGCGTTGAGCGAACGGCATTGAAGCGTAAGTCCGTATACAGTGGCTTGGCAGCGCAGTTGGTTAAGGCTCTGATCCCGGATGGAGATCATTGCTCAGCCATAGCCTATGGCTCAGCTTGTTCGACATGTGTCGCCGCAAGTCGCGTAGAGGTTACCGACGCAGTCAGACGACAGTAGGGCCGGCGAAGCTGCTTCCGTGCCCAGCGCCCATTGAAATGAAACAACGGAGCACTCGGTTATTGCTCGCTTAGCGAAAAGCAATGAAGCACGTGATAGTGATCAGCTCTGATATGTCACTGGCAATGATTGCTCACTTCCGGAGCCTAATGCCTCTGCCCTTCGCTCCCCTCGTAAAAGTGATGTCTGTCTCCACGATATTGTGATAAAGTTTATGCTCTTCCGCTGTTGGCATTTCTAAATATTTTTTATTTACAATGATACACGCCATATATCGGAAGGGATCAGCAGGCCGCATACTCCGAGATTGTAACGTCGAATCGTATGTGCCGCATGCTGTACAATCGCAAATAAATGCACGGTATCCGGAGGACGCATAACAATTCCGTCCGCGAACAATACATCGTACACTGCATACAACACTAGCTGTGCGTAAATTACAGGGGCTATATGTTCGCAAGTAAGACCAATGGAGCTAGCATTGCACTAACCGGAAATCGGTGCTGGTATAACCCAAGGTGGACAGATGCCTTCACCCTCATAACGAAAATCGCGTCCTCCCCGCACCCTCACGTTGAAAACCTATTTTTTTTTTACTTATAATTTACTCACCCTCCCACGCCCTCATTCTCAGCTCTTACCTTCGGTTTGCTGCAACTTCAAATAAACCATTTACTCGTCCCGTGAGCATTTATAGTTTACAAATATGCTTGCCTATACCGTGCCATTCCAAATGTCGAAGCTTGCCACGCTACTTTGCTTATAGAGGCATTGATTAAACGTAAAGGTTAAGCCGTCCACAATGCTCGCGAAGTGACCACCGCACCTGCAGCCTTTTCTTTTGTTGCTAGCAGAAAGTGCACCTTTTTTTTTTTAACGTGGGAGTAAAAACGGCTAAACAGCCCGACAGTCCTGCAATCGCTAAGATTATATAGCTGTTTATTTTAATTAGCTGCGTGAATGCGTAATCCCCTTGAACAGTAACGTTTCATTGCCAAGCGCACAGGAGAATAAACGTGTACTACACCAATGCAGGGATTGTACTGAGATTCTTATTGGTATGATGAAGATAACATGCTAAAAGCAAACACCCCTGAAAACATGATACGTCCAAACACGCTCGTTGGCCTCGAGTCGCGTGTGCTATTCGGCGTACGTACGTAAGAATATGCTAACTACTAGTTACTATACAGTAGTGCTTACCGTCAAAGGTACGGTAAACTGACAAAGGCGAAATAGGGCCCGGGTTTAGAGAGTTCAGCTGCCTAAGCGTGGTTCGCAATTTTTGCGGCACTATCTACTACTTCATTACGGCCTTGATCGCTCACTATCATATCAACATCAATACGTTCAGAGGACAGTCTGTTTAGGCATGCTCAGTGCTGAGTAGTTCGAGCAGTTTTTGCAGTAAGCTCGGCCTTGCTCTGCTAGACCATTCTCGCTTGCTAGGGCAGTTTCAGTCTGTATTGACTTCACCAGGACCCGAATACTGAGAGCAAAAATTCGCGGTACTGATTACATGAAAACTGCTGTTCATTTGCCGATTGTGACAGGAACAAACTATAGAGTCGAGATATATTAACTGCATATTTATAGCTACATGCCCGGAAGCACGCGACATGTCGTCCTCGTCCGATAATAAGATTTCCCTTAGAGCCCATCACACCTTACAGGCATGTAGCACAGCACCATCGCAGTGCTAAAAGAGTCGCTGCAGCACTAGATGGAAACACGTTCCGTTGTTTTCGTGACGGTAAATCGTCCGATTGTGATGGTAAACTTACAGGAATACGGAATGCCACTTAAGATGCGAACATACGTTAGCAAGGCTGAATTTTACCTGTGTGCTTGCGGCCAGTGTGATTCAGAACCTGGGACCTCAAAGCCATCACGCGTACGAGCTGCACATCAGCAATATGAATCGCATCTTCCTCATTTAGCCTCGCATCATCACGTTCCCTCGCGCTCACCAATTTTCCGATGCTGATCCTCACCTCACCAAGTGAGGGTGAGGGCAGATGAGAGAGGACGCCTTCTTGAGGGCCCTACCTGTGCGGGTGCCCATGTCTGGGTATAACACAGGCAGCCTGGACAGGCCATCGTCATTTAAAAAATGCGGCAGAGTTCGTCGCAAAAGTCTCGATTGGTCTTCACGGCGCCTCTCGATCCCTCAACGAAGCTCACATTCTATAGCATACACCCTGGCTACTCAAAAGTTGCTACCTATTTCTTTAAGGTACGAATTAGACACGTGGTTCGTGGATTCAATAATTAGCCGGAAGTTACCTCCCGAACCAACCGAGACGCCGCAGCTGAGGGCAGCGGGATGCATGCCATCCCCCTATGCCAGGAAACTACGACCGCTGACACTTCTTGCTCAGGAAGGGCCACTGCGTCATCGCTTCGGCACGATCTTGTGAACAGAGGTGGTCGAAGTCCAATGAGGGACGCAAGACAGCGCAAGTACTAACTTTTGACAGATTACCAGAAAGCTTACATAGGCAACGATTTTGTCCATACTGAAGCGGCCTAGGTGCGTGCGAGTATCGCAAGAAGCACAGAAAGCTCACGAACGTAACGGCTTTTATAGTCTCTTTTTCCTGCCTGGTTAGTTAGGAAAGTCAAAAAGGAACGAAAAACAGGGTTTAGTATTACGTTTAAATGCTAAAAGTAGCATCTCCATGCACCGTGGTCAAAGTAACAGTCTCCCGATGTTTGCTATGATAAAAACAGATTTTCTTTGCCTAAACACAGATACCCGGATGTGATGGGTTGGCCTGCTGATGGTAAATACAGCACTTTCATGCGATCTCGCGGTATTCGAAACTCACTTTAGGAATGCTTTTCGTAGTTTCTGACGACACAACGGTCTAGCTAATTAGTACCGATTTTCCGGAAACCTGATGGCAAGAACATTATTAAAACCACTTTCACGCACTTTCGCACGCATCTGACTTTACATGCAAGAACAATGTTTTACGTAACCAATTCCGAGTAACGTTTGGAAAGGATTTACGGCAACGTGCAATACAGAGTACAAGGCGCCTCGGGAGCGTATACTCACGGTTCCCTCAGCCGGGTCACGTGCAGTCTCCTTGTGCTCATTTTCCGCGCTGGGCGTCTTACACCAACTCACACGGCGAGGCAGTACAGAGCGCGAGTTAGTCAGCAAGCCCGAGGACAACGAATCAACGTGAGCGCGGCAGCACTATATGTATATGTGACGTCCGGGCAGCGCCGCTCACCAGCTGGCTCGCTGAACTTATCCGCCCGTCCACACAGGCGCAGTCGATCGGATACTTAACCCATTCGTGCTAGCGCGGTGTGCACTTCAGACGCTATCAAACTTGCCAAATCATGGAAGCTGCGAAACACTTTTTTATGAAGGGCTACCACCTCGTGCAGAGATATACAGGCGGTGCACTGCGTATTAAAGTATCAATAACGAGTGTTGGGTGCAGCTCTCCAAGTTCTCGCGTTGTCAGAACTGAGCAGCTGTATCCACAGCAATGCACAAAGAGCGGCGCAGGTGGTACGAGCATGCCGTCGTATGCCACTAGAAAATTAAAGGGGACAAAATAAGCAGTGTAGGTGTAAGCATGGCGGTCGACTACGCTGTCTGGAGCGATATTACGGGTGCATCGCAAGACACGCACACATTTTCGCAAAAATTGCTGCAAGAGTATAAATTGACGTATGTGGACTTCGACAATCTGCGTCGCAGAACCGGACAAAACAGCAGGTCGTTTGCGTCCTTCAACACTTGGACTTCGGTTCATTTACGCGCGCCTGTTGAAGGATTCCTCGAGAAGAATCGGAAAGGCTGTGTAACAAAAAGTAAGCTAACACGTATAGCTCAGTAAAAAATGCATACAACGAGCATTCGGTCATATTCATTCGAGAAAAAAAATTTGTTATTAGTGTCTTCGCAACGACATTCGAACAGGTAGCTCGGGTTAACCTACCTTGATTAACACCGCGGTCTCACAAGTGGAACTTTCATCGGAACCGAATTTCTACATCACGATTTGCTCTTTTACGCAGACTGGGGGGAAGGAGCCCATCGCGATCGAGAAATTATATCCGGACTGGGCTCAATCGCTATCGAATATACCCATTGTGAGACCGATATGAGGGGTATAGGTTAGGGCACGAACCAATTGTGTGATATACTGTATACACGCACTGCGGCTTTTGGCGACGACTGTCAGATTATTAAACATAGGGGATTCGAGACAATTTTTGCGGGTCAAACTTCAGTAGCGGCAGACAGAGTTTGCACCACAATCTCCAATATTATTATTTAATAACATCTCGATAATTAGCATTTTTAGTTACTGGTTTGGATACTGTAATTACACAATTGATGTCAGCCAGTGCTCAAAGCATAATGACCATTTAATAGAAACATTGTGTAGACTTATAGCACGTACCCGTTTTTAAAAATACGGACTCGATATGTGCCGTGAAATGCCTTGCAATAAGGCATTTTTTCACAGTGCGCAATTAAACAAAACAGCAATGCATTTCACTATTGCTTGAGTCGTCAGCTAAAGAGCCATTTTTAAACGCTGTGAAAAGACCACGTTACCAGCCTGACGGTTTTGACAACTGTTTCGCTGACGTGCACTAAGATTCAACAAATTGATCCGAAGTAATCAAAATTTCATTACGGTTCTACTTACAAAAGCCCACCGCGGCTTACAACTGGTAGCCTACAGGTATGGCATCATTTTATTTATACATAAAAAAATGTCGCAATTTCGCCCGAAAGGCGAAGCATCGATTGCGATAGCAAATTAGTAGAGCTATTCGGGGTAGGGATAGTAGTTTTATCGGCTGCATAAACTTGGACACATTGGCTTACTAACTGAATTAACAATCGTGGTGTCAGCGCGCACAAGCAAACATGAATAGGTCACACTGAATGACCGCAGCCAACGACTGTCAAAACGCTGGCAGCAAGCGCAGGTTCGCGCGGTCTATCGCTTCAACGGAAACTGAGCGGAGAAATGCACAGAGAAAGGTCAGAGCCGTGTGGAGATAAGAGACGGTGCGGACGACCGGAATGCCCGGGCAAAGCGCAAAGGAGAAGTTGTTGGCAGAGGAGAAGCTGCCCCCCCCCCCCTCCCCCCTCTTCCCGCTTTGTTGCTTTCGCGTGGGAGATTGAGTAACAAGATACGCCTTTGGTGCCGGAACACAGCGCCGCGCCGCCTCCCTCCCATACCCCCACGGTCTTTTGCGCGACGGTCACGTTTGCTTTCCGCCGAGCGTTCGCTCTCCGTGATAGCGCGGGGGGGGGGGGGGGGGGGGGGGTTCGCCCTCCGTGATAGCGCGCGTCCCCCGCGCGCTTTCGCTCGCGCATATGGCGCGCGGCGACGATTTTATCGCCCTTGGAATCTATACGGAACCTCACGGCGACGCCGACGGCAGAAATCCGGTTGAAGTGTCCATATAATTGGAAAAATTAAGCAAGTGTTACACGCTTGTAAAACGATAAGGTGAAAGCGTGATTGCACACTTGGCACTTTTGTCATACGTTTATGAAGAACTGCGGCAACTGTCAATCGGAGCGCACGTTGCCGCACCTGCTGGTAGTGGGCCATCAGCGCCTTTGCACAGGGAGGGGCAGTATGGGAACGCTGGCATGATGAGCGTCATCGGAGCCAACGACGACGAACGCGCGAGCAGTGGTACGAGCGCATCGAAACAGCTGTGCAACGTTTTGTTCCGGCTGCCACCAAAAGCCGCGGATTGACGCTGACGCAGCAACGGTAGTACGCTGAAGTCGAGATGAAAACCGTTAGAAATGATGTTTGTCAAGAATGACTATGCGACGTCCAGGTTGGATGGGCATCGTTACAAAACACAACGAAGACCAGGCGACACGCCTTCACCCGCGGAGATGCTGTTCACTTTCTTGACACTATCCCCTTTCTCTCCCACTTTCCCCTCCCTGTTGGCGCTGAGCCGTGCTCCCTCAGGGGCTGCAAAAGATAGCGTCAACCTTTCCCTTTCCACACGAACCATTTACACACACCCTATAGTTTGCGTCGCGCCGTGCGCAGAAGCATTGTCTCCAGTCTGCTCAAGAGAGAACTGCGCCCGTGAAGTCCTCACCAGTGAGAAGCATGACGGAGCCGACAGAAAGACATCGAAGTGAAAGACATCGTACACAGGCAGCTTCTGACCGCATTGCATAGGCCTGCACACACTAAGGATAACCTCACCCTTACGGGTGTTTTATGACCATAATTCATCCCCTCAAAACCATGGAAAATGGCGTTTAAGCGAACGAATACACCCGTATGAATGGGTGAATGAATTAGAGTTCAAGTTGAACTCTAATTCATTCAAAACTTAGCTTCCTTGAGCGTGTAGTTACCGGACTGTTTACAACAGAAGTTGCGATATTTTGGAAATCTTTGGCAACTACTATCCCTACACCGTATAGCTCTACAAATTTGCTGTCGCAATTGATGATTCGCCTTTCGGACAAAACAGCGACTTTTTCAGCACCTCGGAAACTTCTCGGGTTCTGCCATCCTAATGACGGCGATAGGAGACCAAAGTAGTGTGAAAAGAAACGATCACCTTCGGTCCCTGCACTAGCAATGTCATTTATAGGATCCCCCTCTCTTGCAAGGAGTGTATCGGGCAGACGGGCCTTAAAGCCACTTTTTATCGAAGTGGAGAAAGACATTTGAGGTGAAAATAGGCTATTTCAGAAATACTTGGCCCCAAAAAGTACTTCAATGCGTTCAGCAGAAGCGGAGTTATTGGCAATCAAACACAGCCTTAGCTGTGCTCCCCTTCCTTCTTCAATGCCTTGCACTGCGAAGGCTACGGCTGTGGGGCGGGGCCACAACGCTCCGCCTTCAAAACGGCGTGGCGTGCAGTTCAAATTTCAGATTTTGGTGCCTACGCCGCGCTAAACGTAAGCCATCCTCAGAGAGCCGCAGTGCGCTTAGCCAGTGGACTGGTGGCGGCACCCCGCGGCGGCCGCGGTTTAACCGACCGGAGCGACGAATAGCAGCCGCGTATTGGAATGTGCTTTATTGCGCAATAAAGCACACATAAGAGAGTAAGGATCATGGCTCTGTTGAAACGAGGGCGTTTGAGAGAAAGGTGACTTCGCGATCCGCTTGCGAGCTCCACGCACCGCGTACGACAGCAAAACTTAGCTGAGATGTTCAGAGCATGCTACCCGCGGACTATGCTTTTCACCAAGCACGAGGGGTGGTTCAGGGCCCCTTTAATGACACCTTAATGATAGACTTAAAGAACACAATAACAATGTCAAAAATGCACGCGATGGGTGGCTCGCAATTCATTGTAAATCCTGTGGATGTGAACCATTGTAGAGCGCATGCACCGTTGTGTGTTTCATGCATGACAAGCTCACACGAGAAATCACTGAGGCTGAAAATATTTTGAGATTAGGTCTCGCGTGTATCAGCACCCCGGGGATCTGTTAAGCTTCCCAA
Source organism: Dermacentor silvarum (assembly GCF_013339745.2). Lineage (NCBI taxonomy): Eukaryota > Metazoa > Arthropoda > Arachnida > Ixodida > Ixodidae > Dermacentor > Dermacentor silvarum. Next base: position 223,790,893 of record NC_051156.1, read on the forward strand.
TAGGTAACTTGTTTTTCTTAAGGTTATTTGCGCATGCGTGGTAGCTTTGCGCAAGTGTATAAAATTGTGCACTGGGAAAATAAACCTTTGTTGGTAGTTTCCGCTTTGTGTATCGTCTTGTCTATCCCCTCTTGCGCTGTACAACCCGAAGATATGTATGGCTCATCGTATCGCAGAAGGCATGGTATGAAACAGGTAGCCTAACAAATAAGAATCACTATGGGAAGCATAGCATAGAATCGTTTCACCTAAACATCACTGTAAGCAGAAATAACTCTCAGGTGGGAGTATAACGCTTGTCCTCTAGCGACCCCGGTTGGGAGTTCATTATGCTCCGAATGATCGGAGTATAATTTTTACTCCGTGCGGGCGAAATTTTTGCGTGGTGCCTCGGAGTTTTTTTTTTTTTCCTTTTTATTTTTTACTTCAGGCAGGGCGGAGTTTTTTCGAGGTGCACCGGGAGTATAAAAAATTTTCGTGTCAATTTGCGTGGAAAATTTTATATGTAGAGGCACGGGTCAAATTTCGAAATATACGCACAAGAATACGCCAAATTATGCGAAACAAGTGAACGAGACCAGACAAGCAGACATACATAAACACCAACATTTGAGAAACATCCGATAAAGAACTTGGAAAGGCATCCAACGTACACGAGACACATAAGAAGCAAACCTGCCAATATATATAGCCACGATTCTGTGTGCCTCGAAACGGCCTAGCGATCAGCTGTACTGTTTTCAGAATTACGACTCACATACTCGCACATATGAGATCTGCCTCTCTGAAAGCAACATGAAACCTAAATCCACACGAACCTTAATTCAGAATAGTGAAAAAACAATGTTAATGGCATAATTTTTCAAAATTAGAATGCCATTCTGTGAGCGCTGAAGCGACTTCGCACACTGCCGGCGTTCGCGGCCAAAAAGTAGTGCGTTAGTTACAGTAAGCAAGCAAAATGTAAGTGCGCGTGCTTTATCACAAAATTAGCTTCGTGCGAAAAATGGCGGCGTGACAGCAATTTAATACGTGTTGGCATTACCTGTAGCAGCCCACGTAACACCGAAAATTGCGTAGTCATACATTTTTTTTTTTTTTGACCGCACTACTTGCTCAGCGTCCAAGCAATGTCTCTCGGTTGTGAAACGGAGCTATATCGCTGATCTGGCAAACGAATCCTCACGCTCGGAGCCAGCATGTATGCTCCTAAATCAGTATCTTGGATGGAGCATGATGTTAATGCAATATCCGAAGCAACGACGTGATCAAAACAGAACTGTGCGACAACAATTCGATTTACATCGCTCAGTAAGCTTTATTCACACTACGTACTTTCGTCCTACCGTATTTCTTGGGCGAGGATATCCGTACACAGATTCATAAAATGAGTTGCTTGCACCACGGTCTAACTTACTGGCAGCACAGCACCGTGACGAAGTAGGAATATGGCATTCATGTGCGGCTATCCCAGACGTTGTCGCTCGAACAGTGGCTGCTTTTGCCATTGCTACGCGGCACTTTACACCGGACGTCGTCAGCGTACACTCAAAAGGACATAAAAGTCGTATTTCACGCACTGAAGAACACAAGTCAAGATCATGCAACACGAAAGTACAGCCAGAAACCTGAGCCGACATCACAAGTCAACCGGTATAGCTTCATGGTCACACCTAAGCCTTTTTCCGAACTTGAAATCGTTGCTCTTGCATTCATCGTAGCCAGCAGAGTGATCACAGCTAACGTACTTGATGATGAGATACAGTGAGCTTCAGGCACGCCTATAACACATTCTGGAAGGAAGTATAGGAAAGAAAATCGGCGAAACGCTGTCATGGAACGACACTTCACAGATGTAAACAAACCGTCAGCCATGAGCACCGCTGACTCCGCCGAACGCGGCCGCTCGCTGGCGCGGCGCACAGCCTTATGGGAAGCACCAAGTGACCAACCTGTTCCGGCGAGGGAGTTCTTTAAAACTCCCTGTGCGGAGTTCCCGCAGGGAACAAAATTTTGAAGGCGGAGTAAAATCACGTCATGTCCACCCTTATCCTCCCCGCAGGTAGCGAGCGGAGTGAAACGATGGAATGCCGCTGTATTGCTCCCATACATCGGAGTAAATATTCAAGGATGGGAGTATATAGGGCACATCACCTTGTTAAAATTCCCATGTGGGGGTATTTTCGTTTACAGTGTGGACTAGTGAACAGAGATCGGCGCTGTCCTCCGCGCGCTGTTAGAAACTTGAAGAAACTAGTGTAACTATAGCAGCATACTGCGTGAAACCCTGCTTTTTCGATATAAACCCAGTGGGGCTACTTTACGAGGAACTGCTATACGGTCCGGAAATTCCACAGAACGTTGCCGAGCAAAGAGCATGCTTCCGGCCACCAACAAAGAGCAAAAGAGAACATTCGCAAACAGCTGTTCACCCTTTGGTCTCGTAAAAGATAACGGCCAGAGTTGGGACGCGCCGAGGAGCGGAATTCCGACGAAGCAGACGAGGCGTCGCAAAGGCGCCTGTTGTCATCCGCGTGTATCAGATTGGATTCGAGCAGCGCGCTATAGGCTATAACTTGTATAGCGTATAGCTCGGTCAGCGCAACTTTCCGCCGACAGTTGCGATGCTCCGGCAGGCGTCTGCATCTAACGGCGGTTTGCAGTATACAGCCGACAACATGCGCGCCAGATAAGCAGGATTCTACAGCTTATCCGCACCAACATGCAATCATGTTAGAAAGGTTGTATGATCAATAAGTGATGATAAGTGGTGTTTGATGGCGCAAGGGGCAAGCGTGGCCAAAGAGCGCCAAGGCAGTAATGTTCAGTACTCAATGGACTGATGGTTCATGTGACGTGGCTGTATAGAGACCTAAACAGAGCTGCAAATTGCTTAAAATATATAGGAATTAAAGATATGATAGTGACTGAAGTGGGGTATGTTATGAGTATGAAATGTGCAACAAGGTTGCGATCGATAAGTGAGTTTGGCTCCTATAGCAGTCGTGGAACACGGCACTGTGACAGGAGAGCTGAAATTCACTATAAGGACTAGGACACCCAAGAGAACAGCAGCTGCACTATGACAAAAACGACTGAATCTCGAATTATGAATATTAAACATCACCTATTGAGACACGGTTTGCATGCACGAACTTGGGACTGATTTATCCGAGCGATAACCTTTTGTCAGCGGCGAGCTTACATGTGCTGCTATTTGGGACGCCTTCAATTATTTAACGCCGTTTGCGCGTACGTTTATTGAGCAAAGACGACGGTCTATCGGAGTTTTGCTGAAAAGCAAGCCGTGCAGTTGGTGCTTTCACGAAGCCACTGACGGCTTTGTAGGCATGCTTGTGTTCAGTAGGCTTCAGAAATCGTAAGCATTTGGGCGGCTTGGCGTAGCGCAGTGTTACACCAAGCGATAGCCAACACGCCGCTGCCTTTCATATCCTTCGAAATGGCTCTGATAAGCCGTGTACGAACGCACAATATATAATTACTATAAAGATATATACATATTTTATTGATCGCATTTTTTGTGCGGTATACCACTGATTGCTTATTCATCTTGTTGCTCAACTAATTAATTATTGCATTTAAAATAATTGCACTTGGACATCTCGGTGAGCTAGTTAGCGCCTTTCGCTCGCTCGTCCTGTCCATGTACGCGGTTTGTATTTACATGCGCAGTCAATCATGCTAATAAAAACTCGAAAGCATTGCTCCGGGAATAAGTTGCAAAGCGCCTTAACTCCCGTTTCCCGAACTCGGCGGCAGTGAATGTTGCCATTAGTAGCGGAATAATTATTAAACAATTTAATCGAAACAGCAACGTTTCTATTGTCATCAGTTACGGTACACAATGGTGCAGCTACAGAGAAACTTCACGCCCGAAAATATGTTTCCACACGCTACCGGAACTTGTTCGAAAGCTTTCGCAAATGCAACACCAGCAAAAATAGTCGATTCAGTAAACGCCCCTCAGAGACGTGGCGCCGTGACGAAATGCGAACTGCGGGGGGCTAGCGAGCAAATAGAGGGTCTTCATGCAGCTGATGTCTTCACAAAGAAACGTCGAAAAATCGGGGGGAACTTCCAGAAGCAATAAATGCACGTTACAGACGACCACGCAGAAAGACCGCACAAGCTAAATTCTGGAAAAAAGAAGTAACGTAAACGCGATCGTTTGCATCCTGCGATCGCTCAAAATTTTCTGCGAGGCCGCAAGTGATAATAGTTTTGAACGAAGTGCGAACAAGCCAGAAGTCAGCACAGGGTCAATTTTGTTCGAATGAAAGCTTCTGCCGGTCCCCTAGCCATTTCCTCAACCCGACAGACGCAGCTATTAACTGCAGCAGGGATTCCGCGATTCACTGCGACCGGACGACGGCGCCCGCATCGTTCATGCGTGCTCGGTGCGTTCCCTGCTAAAGTAGCGCGCGCCTGCGTGCAAGCGCAGCTCGCGGCTGCGCAGAAGGTGCACCGCGCTTGCCTGTGGGAGCAATACGGGCTTCATTACGGCCATCGCGGCGTACACGTCCCCTTCCGTTCGCCTCCACGGTTCGAGAGGCATCGCCACGGACACCCCCTTCCCCGGGGCTCAAAGAGCGCCGGGGGCATCGGCCCGCGGGTGTTCCCGGAAGCGACGGGACGAACCGGTGCTCCGGCGCGTCGCGCTTGACCGCTGCCCACAGCGGCGAAGACGACTGCCGCGTCCGCAGAGGCAACGCTGCGCGACGGCTGCGTAACCGTCCACCTTTTTGTTTTCGAGGGGCGCCAGAATCGCGCTGCTACGAGGCTCGTACAGTTATGGCTCAAGGATCCGAATTTCGTGCACGCAGGGAGGATTGTGCCTGGCCGACGCGTGTAAGAGATCATGCAAGTGCACGCGGCGAGCGCTTCTAGATGAGCTTCGCACAGCTCGTGCCATAGAGATCGGTCAAGCAGGCACCGAGCGCAGGCTTCGTCACTAAAGCTGACAGTGAGAAAAAAAGACTGGACACTCTTCGAACGTTTTCTCAGTGAAATTCCCTATTTTTGCTCTTGTCGTGAACGGAAGCAACCTACGTCGTGCATCATGCACGGGTTTTCTTCTAGTTGAGTTCTTTTGGCCCATGGATGTCTCAGGCCAAAGAGCGCCATGCCAATGATTTTAATTGAAGGTCACGGGCAGATAGAAAAAGGTCACAGGCAGATAGGAAAAAAAAAAAAACATTCATTTAAAATGGTAATCGCTGTATACAGGGTAAAATGAAAAATTACGCCATATAAGACATCTTTAACTAGCGCGAAAAAGACATCGGACGACAGCGAGAAGCACACGGGACGGAACGGTAGACTTCAACTGGATTTTTACTAGAAGGAAACATTTTTACTAGTACGAAGAAATATTTTTACTACGAAAAAATTCACCTGAAGTCTAGGTTCTGTCCTGTGTGCGTCTCGTCGTCGTCCGATGTCTTTTCGCGCTAGTTAATGATGTACATCAAGTCTGTAACAAGCACCAACTAGTCCACTGTCTTCTCTCATGGCGTATGAGGCCACGCTCACGCCAAAACAATGTGGTTATAATGTAAAAAAAAAACAACCTCCAGCAGATCCCATTCACGATGAATGTCGAAGTTAATGCGATTAGCACTGAAGAAATGCAGCGGCACGCCTTATCGCCACCGCCTAAACACCTCATGCATGAGGCGCGTATGCAGCCAGGCTCCTCTCCCGCACACGTAGCGTCATCCAGCGGGATCGCCGCGAAGTCTGCGCGCGGCGCGTGTCTGAATATATGCGACGCGGGTTCTATTGCGCCAAACACGCAAAAAATTGTAACAACTTTTTTGGCACTGAAAAGCGCCACATATCATCAAGCGTCACATACTTTGTGACAAAAGTTGGTGCAACGGTTCTTTTCGAACACTTCCCTCAGCACAGCAGGCCGATGCCCTGCCCATTAAACAACGGACTACCTACACTCGGTCACCCCAGTTGGCGAGACAAACGTCTCCGAAAGTGCATGGCGTATCCTTAGAATGCAAATCGCATAAGATCACGGGTTACATGATACGCGAAACAACGAGAAATGTACATTGGAATGCATAGAGAAAATATGGGGAATGTATGTATAATTACTGCGAGCCCGTCGGTGTATAATGACTTAGGCTAAGCAAGAGCTACGATGGGCTCAAGCTCATTTGTTACCCACACTTACCCTGACCTGCGAGGATAAAATCAATGGCTCGGACCGTAAATGATCCGTTATAAAATTTTCTACGTATATTAAACATTTTCAATAGGAAACATAGCTCCCGATAGAAATAGAGCAAGGTGAAGAGGTATAATATAGGCGAGTATCGTACTCTTGCATGATGAAAATGAGGGCATTCAATTAAAATGTGCAGTATACGGTCAGCTGTTCTCGTCATTTTGAGCAGGTTGGTGGGTCAGGAGTGCTATACTACTGACAGCCCCGGAAGCTTCAATAATCTCTCCCACGATCTTGGTTTTACGGAGCGTAGTTAATCTTCTGTCTTTATCCAACTCAGACTGCCTATGGACTCGGAACCTTTGACGGATAAGCCGCTTCATGACCACACTTGGAACCTCGTTCACGCCTGTCACAGCGGGTGAGGCAGCTTTCGCCGCATTTTGATCCGCTATCTCATTGCTTAATACACCGCAGTGACCTGGCAAGTATACTACAATAAAATGCTCTAAGGCACGTGACCCGTGGATACATTTTAAAAGGATATTAAAAACAGGGTTTAACATAAAAACAGCGCTATTACGATGCATGTGCAGTCTATATATACCCCAGGTGTTTCAGTGAACACATTCAAAATTTTTTGAAGGCTGCCTGTAGCAAATACCACAATTCTAGTTCATAAGCCGGTCTACTCGAAGAGGCGGACATTACTTGCACAAGAAATTGAAATGCATAATCGAATAATTTAGAAAAATTCACTAATTAGGTTTTTAACTAATTACCTGATGGTCCATATTGCAATTGACAAATCGTAGCCGTGGTGCTCACAAGGCGGATCCACTTGGAGCGAATTCTCGGAGTGACACCAGCTTCGAGATATTAGTTCCCGAACTTTTTGAGAAATGCATTGACGTTCCAGTTACTTTCTTGACAAAACGTCGTTTTATGCATTCAAGCACAAAAGTAACTGGAACGTCAATGCATTTCTCAAAAAGTTCTGGAATTATCTTGAAACTGGTGTCATCCTGAGAATTCGTTCCAAATGGATCCACCTTGCGAGCTCCACTGCTACAATTTGTGAATTGCAATATGGACCATAGGGTAATTAGTTAAAAACTTCAGTAGTGAATTTGTTAGTCGATTATGCACTTCAATGTTTTTGGGCAAGTAATGTCCGCCTCTTCGAGTAGACCGGCTCATGAACTATAAGTGTGCTAACTGCCACAGGCAACTTTAAAAAACTTTTGAAAGTGTTCGCTGAAACACCTTGTGTAACAGCTCTACGTATTATGTTTCTTTATTACGTGTGACTGCTAAGAGAACGCCGTAAGCTTCAGCACTGAATAAACTGCTCTTCATTCAGCTTTTGGCAGCTGAAAAGGCAGCTGGGGCTGATGGAAAGAGGCGCAATGCACGGTGAATCACAGACCTCTTCGAAGCGTATAGTTGTGATTCAGTCTATGAACAGTAAAGGACGGGGGGAGTCGGTAGTAACTGGAAGACAAAATCGGAGAACAAAACAGCACAGGTGGACCAGAGGATACACAGGACGACGCTCGACTAACATTTTTAACGAAAAAATTATTGCAAGTCCGGTACAGTTCCTGTTCATTTTCTATAGCCTGCGTTTTTCTGGCGCAAACACCAGGTCTAGCCAGAGATCGCCATGCATGAGTAATGTACTTACTTTGTGACGATAATCTTTCCAGCGTGCTAAAGGAATGTTGTATTAAGTAAAGGTAAAAGTGCAAGTATGATAGTTGTAAGATGATAATGCGAAATGTTTCAGTACATGTCCTCGCGGTGTATAGAGCTATACAGTTCTTGCGCACTTGTTCTCTTCGTTGGAGTTGCCATTAAATTAGAATGCACGCAAGGCACGTATGCAGGAAAGTCTAGCCCTCAATACACAGGGTGTCCGACGTAACTTGTGCAAAAATTTTAAAATATGCGAGTGTCACGTAACTGAACAGAAACAAGGTAATGTTGCTTACCGTCGCTTGGAGCAAGTCATACTATTTATTGTATTTTGCCGAATTGGATAAGTAGTTATTAATTTCTCAAATATTATAAGCAACGCAAAATTGTCAGTCAAAATTGCATGTCATCATGAAAAATTTCCTATACATATTTCTGTTGCTCCATTCGTGTTATACATAAACGTTTCTTGCAAGCGTTAAAGATTGGGAGGGCGCTTAAGCTTCGCTTTTAAGAGTGGAACGCGATAGCATTCAAAGATCCCTGACTGCTTACTCATGGTTCCCGACGACTGCAGCTTATGCAACCGTAATGGTTACTGGCAAACATTGGCGGCGAACGCTATGCACGTAGGTGAGCTTTCTGGTGGAAACGCGGCCTCTTGCGTGGGGCGATCCCGGAGATAGTGCACAACCGCGCCAAAGAAATTGCATCATTTTCAGGTTTCCGTATTTGTTTCGCACTTTTAATATTTCAGTCTGAGAAGATTTAACATAAAAGGCATGCGCTGTGGGTATTTTGTTTCATGACATTTGTTTGTGGATTGTCATTCTCAAAATTCCGAGGAATAGCTTTGCCAAGAATGCGAGACAAGGTATGAGCAACATTAATTATAGAATGGTGTGACATACCTAAACGTGGTTGGGGATGATTTTCTCGGCCGCGGGCGCCAATGCCGACGCCGGATTTTCTGCGACACGGGGCCCTAAACGCTATCGCGTTAAAAAGCACGCAAAACACGAAAAAGTTGCCGCACTACTTGTCGCGCGGCACTTCGCGTGCCTTTCACGTGCTTTCTCGCGTACTGTGGCGAACGGTGTAGGCTCGATAGAGGCTACGCACAAGGAAGACCAGCGTACAGCGATAAACCAGAGGAATGCGCAGCTGTAATCACCAAGGTGACACAGTCGAGAAATACAGACGAACAAAACAAAAAAGCAATGACACAAGGCAGGCGATGTGTCGCACACTTTGTTTTCACATATCGACAGCCCACCATATAGTTTCCAGCTACTCAAGAGTACAGTAACAAGGGACGTTGGAAGCTTTTCATGACGAAGGCGACGACGATTGTACAAGGGCACACGTTATCTTTGCACGCGACAGCGATCTTTCCCAGCGCCTGTTTGGATATGCAGATAGAATGAACCCGGCGCACTTACACAAAGTGCAAGAAGTTCGTTCACGCATCCGTGAATGAGCATGCTGCACAGGTGCGACAGTTTTGAAGTGTCGAACAAAATTTGCAGCTATAGCTCATGTGTCCGTACATCAGTGCCGGAAGGAAGACGTTTTGGCGACCGGGGCTAAATTTGCTTTCGGGGCTCCAATGACGATGATTGCGGTGGGGATGATGATCACGGTGACTGGGTAGGATGCCAAATATTTAGTCTTACAGGTTTCGCCTGCGGCTTTCAAGTTTATTCTCAGATAAAAGGTTACACATATATGACCGGGGACGGCGAGGGTGCGGGAGGGAGCTGGGCAGGACGCATATTAATACAGAAACTTCGGGGAGGGGGGGGGGGGGGGGGGGCACGGGCTTTTTGTGCCATAAACTGGCTACGCCGCTGCTTGCAATAGTTATGCTTTGAGAAACCGTGTTTTATTGCTTCCGTTAAATTGTTGTCTAATGCGTAATCTCTAACGAGCATGTCGCTATTATTTCACCTGTGAAGTTAGTCATATCCATGCACTGCTCCATCACCATGACTCAAAAACACTAACAACCAAGTGTTGTAAAGCAACTGTACATACACTATGAATTGATTTGCACATGTGGCGTACAATCTACGCGAATAATGAATTCGCATGTCCGACTGCACTTTTCACCCTAAAACGAAATGAGCGTGTGCAACTGACCACTTCATGACCTGATACAGGATGCAACGCAAACGCTCAACAACTTTTCAGAGGTCACCAATCAAGGCAGATCACAGAAGGCTCATGACACTTGATATGACAATAAAGTTGTAACAAAATGAGGAAGCATAAAAAAAATTCTGAACTAGAAATGCGTCCTTGTGGTTAGCGAACTGATAAAAAAATATATTCAACAAGTCCTGTTCGACGGACACAATGGCTAGGAATTTCAGCTTGCTATCGCCTAGGGTAGAACGCAGACAATTCTTAATCAAGAAAAGCTTTGAAAATGACTAGTCTCAGTTTCAGACTGGAATCCTCAAGTACTAAGGTAAATAATGGAGGTGTTAGAGAAAATGCCCAAAATTTGCTTTTGCTCTTAGCAAAAATACGACTGCCTCGACAGAACAATATACACTACAAGCACTAACCAAGTTTAAAGAGTGACTGCAGCATGGCACATAAAATCCAATGGGTTATCTATTACGTGCGCCTGCAGGTCCTTGTATTTTCGTGCCACTGTAGTTGGCAATGTCGTAGGACTGGTCTCAACAGTTGTCGATTCACCAGTCTACCGAGTCAATTGGTACAAACACAATTAACCTGTTGTGAACTTCGCCCATGTAGCCAGCACCGGAGGACGACAGAAAGCTGGTCGACACGGGAGACGTTTGGCGCGAAATCGACGACGGAGCAATGTTTGGCTTCTAGCACCTCCTCAACGATCCATCTCTTAGCTTAGAGTATCTGCCGTCATGCCAACATGTCGCAGGTCGACTCGGAAACACAAGATCCCTTTAACCTTGTTGCCATGGCGAACAATGTGGTCACACAGGAACAGGCGGAACTCTGCGATTACCTCTAGAAAGCCCCAAATTTGCCATTCCTAGGGGAACCGAATGCCCCCTTGTTACCCATAAAGGCCAAACGTAGCTCAGCTGGCAGTATGGCAACAGCCACAACGTGCTTCAGCACCCTTCAATACATCGTTTGGGCGGCAAGCTGTTTAACAAGACCTTCGTCAGTCGTCTGGACAGTAGTAGATCGGGCCAGCGATGTGAAAATTACCTTTCACTCGCCAGGGCTGTCTTGTGCTCTATAAATTTCCCCCGACCTTTTCCAACCACAGAAACTTTTTCGGCTATTAACCCTTTCTAAGAATTCTTGTGGTAGAACGCACCCTGTACGGGGGTGTCACAACGTCCGCAGTGCAACCAAAATTTCCTACGGGGACCTGGTGAGCGGCCCTTTAAATTTGTTGAGGGGCCCATGAAAGAAACATTTTTCATGGGGCTCCCTGGCAGGCGAGGGTCCGGGGCTACAGCATCCTCAGCCCATAGCTTAATCCGGCCTTGTGTACATTGCTTTCGCACATACAATTGTACTCCAAAAAATGAAATTCTTGGGTTTTGCGTGCCAAAACCACAATCTGATTATGAGGCATGCTACAATTTGTACATGGATCGGATGTCCACACCCAAGGCGCAAAGTGTAACAAGTAATCTTTCACATTGAATCTGATAATTACACCTTTTCTGTACAAACCTACACCTTACGTAATACCTCCTCGGGGGCCTAAGGAAATAATGTAATGAAAGGCGACACTGCAACAAGGACAAGGGCTTGTAGCACAACTATGTATTAGATGTGCATACAGGTAACGCAAAACCTCAAAGGCCCCGTATGGGCGGGGATCGAGCCATTTTCACCATAGGGTTTCACACTATAAAACCTAAAGGGAAATGTGGCGCTGCTGCGCTGTGGTATGCATGGGAACGCCGGTATATTGTGGATTCGGATTGGCATCGTTCTTGGAGAGCCAGAACGCCTTGAAGACGCGCCTGGCTAGCACCGTTCCGTCTGTCACAATGATTCATTTCCTGCTAAAACAGGACGTAAAAACTGCTTTAGCTTTATTATTACACAAAAACATGTTTTGTTTAATTTTGATGGACATACTATTGGATGCACAATTCTATGAAACGTAAAAAGTATCAGCTGGCCGCTAAAGTTGGAGGGCAGACGACAAGATTCTCGCTCGCTTTGGAACAACTTGTCTGTTCTTGCTTTTCTTCGCTTGATGCTGCATTGTAGGTGAGTAAACTTTATTGAGAGATGTAATATGGGTGAATGAAAGCCTTTTATGTAGATTTTATTTTAAGAACGCGTTATTTGTGTAGCCATATCCACGTTTTAGACGAAGCCTCGTACAACACCAGCGAACACAAGCCTCGCAGACATATCCCGTCATTCCCATGAGGGCACGGAAGCCCTTTAAGAAACTCGCATAGACGGTGGCGCCAGTTTACCCTCTAGGTGTTATAGTGAGAAACTATGATTTTGACCTATCAATGAGGGCTATGGCAGATTTGGAATTAAAACATGTGAATAAGTTTACGTAATCCAGACCCTAAGTGGTGTACACACTGCATAGCCCTCATGCGACGGCTCCGCAAGAGTAAGGGAAACTAATGGAACCCCAGCATTGATAGCAAGAAAAAGAAATAAAACGTAGGAAACAGCAGCTCCGTTGCACTATAGCCAGATGTAGCACAACAGGAATTCATGTGCAAGCATTATACTAAGCGCTGTCCAACTTCATAATACTACGGTAAAGCTGTGTACGAGCTCGCATGATCTCCAAGATTGTAGCATTCCGCTCTTATAACAGCGCAGTGCACCGTAATATATCGAAGGTCACGCTTCTGGCGCGTATGCTGCAATGTCACTGCTGAATCTTCAGACAACTGCAAGGCTGAGAACGAGCGAGTATTAGCGGGAAACCGAGTCCCGTTATGCTGAATTTAATTTGGAGCGTCAAAGGCCAGAGCAGTGAAGAGCCAACCTCCAAAACATCCGTCGGTATCTGATCGAGACATCGAAACGACACAGTGGCCACCGTGTGCTTTAGAGACCATCAGTAAAACAATCTTAGGAACGTATGTCCATATATCTTGGCTTCCACGAAAACAGAGCGACGGCGATATGAATCTAACGTCCTTCCAGCGTCACATATACAGAGTGTATCACCCAATCTATTGCGTATCAGTGTCCTGACGGGAGCCCTCAAGGGAGACATCGTGCATGTCACAACGGAGGGCAATAGAATGCTCGCGTTAACTTAAAAGAGCCGCTTCAATAATAACACGCATAATTCCGGTCACGAGTTGTACCAGCGAATTTTGCTCCCACACAGTGAAATACCTAATTCGATGTATTCCAACTGTAATAAGAACACACACACACAGTATGTAGTGGTAACCATTGTAGTGGTAACCAGCTACGAACATTTAAAGGACAACGATTATGCGCGTAATGCGTACGCATTCGTGTACTACAATCAAAGGCGTTACTCGGAACCCGCGACAGGCACAGTCGCGTCCTCGGGCTGTCGAGAACGTGCGTGCGGCAAGGGCACACGCCGCCATAACTACCACCGTACCACGTTCCGCTCACGCTTGACGAGTCGCGCACACAGGAGGGGCACGAGGAGCGCCTCTCGCGTGCCGCGGCGGCAGCGTTCGTGCGTCACGCCGCCGGTCATCCGGCCGCTGCGACGGCGGCGCCGATTGCAGACGACCCGACAATAAGGTGCATAAAAGAACGGAGAATCGCACTCGTCCTTTTTATAATTGTTAAATGCGCAAGGCGTCAACTGGAAGCAGTACTCCGGAGACGACGATATGTGAATTCCACGCTGCCTATCCGTATACACGGAGCGTGGAGTCTTTACTTGAAGACGATCGGAGACGACGCGGCGGAGATCGGTGGCTGTATATTCGCTATGTGTGTCAGGAATTCCCGTTTCGCCATTTGAAGCAGTGCGCTATATTTAGTGAGTAAAGAAGAATACAAGTTGCAACATTTTGTAAATACATGACACTCCATCTGACACCACTTTCGTTACCTAATTCACTACCGTCCTCTACTGCGCTTCCCTTCTCACGGCACCAATTCTGTAACCAATAGACCACCAATTATCCGCTCTACGCATTACATGACCTGCCAAGCTCCATTTCCCCCTCTTAATGTCAACTAGAATATCGGCTATCCCCGTTTGCTCTAACCCACACTGTTGTCTTCCTGCCTCTTAACGTTATGCCTAAAATATTTCGTTCTATTGCTTTGCATGGTCCTTAACTTGCTCTCGAGTTTCTTCGTTAACCTACAAGTTTCTGCTCCATATGTTAACACCGGTAGAATGTAATGACTTTACGCTTTTTCTTTTCAACGACAACGGTAAGCTCCTAGTCAGGATTTGTTAACGCCTGCCGTATGCACTCCAACCCTTATTCTGTTAATTTCCTTCTAATGATCAGGGTCCCGAATGAGTAATTGACCGAGATAAACGTACTCCTTTAGACTCTAGAGGCTCAGTGCCTATCCTGAATTCTTGTTCTCTTGCCAGGATGTTGAACATTACCTTTGTCTTCTGCATATTAATCTTCAACCCCACTCTTACACTTTCTCGGTTAAGGTCCTCAATCATTTGTTGTAATTCGTCTCCAGTGTTGCTGAACAGGACAATGTCATCTACAAACCATAGGTTGCCGAGAGATTCACCGTTTAGCCTCACTCCTAAGCCTTCCCAGTCTAATAACCTGAATACTTAAGTATGCAGTGAATAGTACTGGGGAGATTCTGTCTCCTTGCCTGCCCCTTTCTCGGTCGGTATTTTTCCGCTTTTCTTGTAGAGGATTAAGGTAGCTGTGGAGCCTTTAAAATTTGCCAAGATATTCACGTATACTTCCTGTACGCCTTGATTACTCTAATGCCTCCGTGACTGCTGGTATCCCTACTGAATCAAATGCATTTTCGTAATATATGAAAGCCACATACAGCGGTTGGTTGTACGTATTCTGCAGATTTCTCAATTACCTGACTGAGGGCGTGGATGTGATCCATTGTACGAGGGCGAATCAGAAAGTATTTGCCCCTATTTTTATTAGCCAAAATAAGGTAGATACAGATAATTACAAATATACGTACTATTCTACGTACCTTACACTATTTTTCCACATGGTCCCCGCACCGGTTCAGGCATTTGTCCCATCACAGCACTAAATTTGAGATGGCCCTGTAGTAGAATTCGTCCGGATGACTGTGGAACCACCGTCGGACTGCTCTCTTGGCTTCATTGTTGCACGTGAATCGCTGTCCTGCCCGGAACTTCAGCGGACCGAAAACGTGGAAATCACTAGGGGAGAGGTCCGGACTGTATGGTGGGTGATGCCATACTCTCCCAGTGAAATGACCGGAGCTTGGCGATTATGATTGCCACATGTGACCTCGCATTATCGCGGACGATAACCGCGTTGTCCACATCCGAGAATCCCTCGGCGTTTTCGCCTGATGGCAGCCAGCAGACGTGACAGCTAGTGTGAAACAATAACTATCGGCATTGATGGTTGCACCTTGTGGCATGAAATCCAGCAGGAGCGGCTCTCGGCGATCCCAGAAGACTTAACATCACTTTCCCAACAAATGGCATTCAACGGTTTTTTTTTTTTTTTTTTTTTTCACAGGCGAACCCGGATGTTTCCACACCATGCTCTGGTGCTTCGATTCAGGCGTGAAATGCAGTATCCACGTTTCATCGCCAGTAACAATGCGGTCCAGGAAACGTTCACCCTCCTTATCATACCGTTGCAGATGATGTAATGAAACAATAATTCGCTTACCTTTCATCATGTCATCCAACCTCTTAGGCACCATCGACATGACACCTTCCGGCACCCTAAGGACCCGTGGACGATGTCGTAAACATTCCCATACAAAATGTCAAGCTCCCGGGAAATGCCCTTGAGGTGCACACGCCGATCCGCTTTCATCATTGCATCCACGTGGGAAATGTCGTCAGTCAGCGACGCACGCGGCCTCCCCGAACGCTCATTGTAATGCAAGTCTTCACGGCCTTTTGCGAGCTCACAACACCACCACCTCACTTCTCAAAGCGAGACACCTCTCCACATACGTGGGCTGCATTTCCCTGTGGATGTCGATGGGCGTTCGCCCCTTGCTCCACAGAAAACGAATCACACTTCGTTGCTCGTACGCCGTGGACATGCGAAGCACAACCGCCATCTTCAAAAACTGACAGCAGCGCCGTGTCACGGAGCTACGGGCAGATAAGGCCGGGCCGGTCCAAGGAAGGTCCACCGCTGGGAATGGATATGTTGACTTCACATTTACAGCCGTAATTTGGCTAAAAAAAATAGGGGGCAAAGACTTTCTGACTCGCCCTCGTAGAATGCCCCTTTCTGAAGCCAGCCTGTTCTCTTGGTTGACTGAACACAAGTGTTGCCTCGATTATATTGGAAATTACCTTGGTGGTTATTTTATACAATACTGAAAGCAAGCTAATGGGCCTACAATTCAATTCTTTAACGTCTCCCTTCTTAGGGATTAGTATAATGTTGGCATTCTCCCAACTTTCTGGTGCACTTAAAGTGACGAGGCATTGCATATAAAGGGTAGCAAGCTTTTCAAGTATAGTATCACTTCCATGTTTGATTAAATCAGCAGTTATTCCATATTTTCCTGGCATTTTTCCCTTGGGCATGTCTTGCAAAGCACTTCTAACTTTATCATTAGTTACACATGCAATTCCTTAATCCTGTTCGTAACGACTTCCAGTCAAGGTTGTGGCTGCTCTGGGTGCTGAACAAGACAGTATAAAAGTTCTCTGCTGCCTTTACTATAGCATCGAAATTGCTGATGACATTACCCTGCTTATCTTTCAGTGCATACACATTGCGCTGTTCTATGAAAGGTTTCCCTTTTCACTGATTTCATGTTGCGCCAATTTTTTTGCTGCTTCCTCAATCTTTCCGACGTTGTAATTTCGAATGCCACTTAGATTTGACAGTGCAGGGTGTAGAAAAGGTTAAATAAACGCGGCCAGCCATTGTAGGCACAAAGAAAAGAAAGAAGACGTGTTTGGAATACGTAGGTGCTACGACATGGCTCCCGTCTGAGGGCCGCACGAAAACCCACGTGCGGCCCTGTCCATGTTCTACGCACGCCTCACCGGACTACTCTCGCTTCGCGATGCGGGCGGCGAGGAATCGACCGATCGTAGATGTGAAGATCGGCGCGGGTGCAAGGACATCAGCCAGTTTCAACGCTATCCAGATGGATCGACTGAAAGGCAAGCGACCTGCACGAACGGCTCGGAGCCCTAAAATCATTCCGATCCTTGCTTGATTCTTCCAACG
Source organism: Dermacentor silvarum (assembly GCF_013339745.2). NCBI lineage: Eukaryota > Metazoa > Arthropoda > Arachnida > Ixodida > Ixodidae > Dermacentor > Dermacentor silvarum. The sequence continues at coordinate 223,808,152 of NC_051156.1, forward strand.
ACGACATCACGAAACTCAGCTGTTCAAGATCGTCTGTCCGGGAGCAACGACGAACTTTCGCAGATTAATGCCCAGTTTGAGGAATATATACCCAACGAACAGCTCGAAAAGAGGAGTAAACTGCCGCAGCGAAATATAGCGATCAAGCAGTTAGCATGCTTGCTGAGCTTCGTTGCCGAATCGCCCAGATAGGAAGAGCAGAACGCATGCAATCCCAAGCTTCGAGCGCTGAAGGCATAGCCGTATCGCTCACCAGACGTGACTTCAGCAAGAGTTGTGGGACCCCGATTGACACAGCTGCATATCTCACGTTCAAGGGGGACCTCAATGAGTGGACAGGCTTTTGGGAGCAATTTGAACAGACCTTCACCTCAACAACGATTTGACACCTTCCAGCAAATTTTATTACCTCAAGAGTTTCCTGGCTGGTGATGCAGCAGCAGCAATCGCTGGTTTGCCCACGTCCGAATCGTGCTACGCAGACGCCATCGCGCTGTTGAAGGAAAAGTTCGGCGATCGAACTAGGATCATTTAGTACTATTCGACGGCACTGCGACACCTTCCGAACGTAATATCGGCCAACGACATAACTGGTCTTCGAAGGTTACACGATGCGACACAGCTAAACATCCGCTGTCTAAGTGCACTTAACGTGCCATCTCTAACATTGTCAGCGATGCTCATCGACATCCTTCAACAGGCTCGAGAACTACAAGTATATCCCGGCCGCGATGGATTGGTGCCGGCTTGTTCCGTCAGAACGCAAGACAGCAAAATACTTAAAAGGCCCGTTCAAGTCTTGCATCCCCTGGAGATGCCCACTGCTTCTTGGGACAGAATGCAGAAAAAGAAGTTGAACGCGACCAGCCAGTGTAGACACAAAGAAAAGAAAAAACGTTTTTGGAATACGTAGGTGCTGCGCCATGGCTCCCGTGTGAGTTTTTAGTTGCCCGTTGCCGTCTAAGCATCTATACAGGGAATTCCATCGGATCTCATGAGTTAGATATACTTTCATACTTTGTCGTTTCTGTACTAGGTCCTTTGTTACTTGGGGAGCTTGCTGCCTTAGTGCTTTACCTCCCACTTCAATTGCTGCTTCTGAAATCAGTATAGTTAGGATTTCATTCATTACCTATATGCTATCTTCGTCCTCCTCTGCTAAAGCTGCATATTTGTTTACAAGCACCAGCCTAAATTCAAATGTTTTTACACCGACTGCGTCTAGGTTGGCCTATTTCCTCTCGACTGATTTTGCTCTTTTCTTTTTCTTCAAATTGCGAAATCTTAGACCTCACTAACTTATGATCACTGCCATTTATCCTACCCAATACTTCTACATTCTGCACTATGTTGGGGTCGGCACAGACTTAAATCGTTTTCATTTCTTGCTTCCCCGTTAGGCTTTTCCAGATCCCCTTCCTGTCATGGCGCCGATGCTATAGAAGTGAATATACGAATATACGGGCCCAGTCTCCACTTCCAGATGTTGGCTGACGACGCACGATGTGCGGACTCCAATCACACGGTTCTCACAAGTTCTCACGGCTCACAAGGGAAACCTCTGCTCGCGGTGCGACAAGCGCATGGACGGTAAGTTAGGCGAGTTGGTATTCGCTCATTATCTCAGCAGCGCAAAGGAACCGAAAACTAAAGGAGGCACAGAAACGAGCGAAAGCGCGCAGGGGTCTCTCCGTGTTCGCGTGTCAATCGTCGCACCGTATCGGCCGCTGAACCGAACGACGCCCAGGGCGCCCTCACCGAGAACAAGAAAATCGTGAGGGGAAAACAATGGCCGCAGCTAGGCACCGAGGGTGCCCTCGCAGCGCTCCGAGATACGGGGTTGCTTCAAGTGCGCCGAAACTTCGGCGTAGGGGCACTTCTCTCATAAGCAAGTAACCTGGAAAGGAAGCTATGACCTAGCGCTCACTAGAAAGCCACCGGCACTGAGCTATACCGGGGCCGGTCGTATGCCTTCTTTGCCTTACCGTCAACAGCCACTGAACAAATTCTGTAGAGCGTCGCCATCCTCTGCGCAAAAGAAAATTAGTTTTTTCGACACAGTTGTGGTCCGCATACTTCTCATCGAGTGTGTACATCATAATGAGCAGAGTCGACAACATGCAACCAGTGGAGGACGGCTTTCTGAATGTCAACTGTCTCGCCGTTGGTTAGCCCTTCCCATGTATTATTGTATATTTCCTCCAGTAGCGCTGTCTTCCCCCAGACATTCATAACAAGCAATTCACGTTCCACAAAATTTCAGTGCACGTTGTCATACAGACTACTGATATCCAAGAAGGGAAATTATACAAAGGTTTATTTCTATAGACTAGATTATCGCTTATGCGTCTTCCAACTATAAAACTATTCTGCAGTTATCCCAATGTCTCATGTCCTGCCCACGTGCTTAAAAGTTCAATTTTAGGCTTGTGTTAACCTAGCCACGGCCGTTGCATATCCAGCGGCCGTGACCTAGCTGTGTACTGCTGACGATACTCGACTTGGTCGGCAATGCTGGCGAGTTCTATCTACTTTTACCTTTTAAATTAAATTCGTTCTTTAACGCCAACTGTCGAATTTGCTTGTCATATGTTTCCCGGTGATTTTACTAATGCTTCTTTGCCTTGCGGCTCTAGTTTATTGATTAGCCTCGTTGGTATTCTATGCAATCCAACTACCGAACAGCTTGGCATCTTCTGAGCTTGTTCAAGACCAATTCCTTTGCTGCATCAGGTCATTTCTCTGCATATCTCGCATTCCTTTTTCACTGCTCTTGAATGACACAGCCATATACTTCGATAATGCGTATAACTGCATCTTTCCCTTTCAACATGTTCCCCTCGTCAGCCTGATCCATTACTATTTCATTCATTCATTCATTTTATATAGTGCGCTACAGTATAGAACCTGCGCGAGCACATAGAAACGTTTTTTGTTGGTGAGGAATCGCCGTAAAGTCCCTTAATTCCGAAGTAGGTATACGTTATAAAATACAGGTGTGATTGTGCACGAACCACTTGTGCCATATTCGTGTGACTTTTTCGTATGTACGTCTTTTAGATAGCGACTATCCAGCAATACTGCCTATTGCTGATTTTTATTGGCAAAAAAAAAAAAAAAAACACGTGACAAACGGCCGCTTCCAGCCCGAGGGAAACGTAACATATCCATGCAAACTGCTAGAAGGCATACATCGAGAACAGCAGTCGGTTCTTTAGAAAACCATTTAAAGGCTCAAAGGATTTCTAAATGCATATTTCGCGTTGGTTTCATCATCGGGAGCGAGCGTGGTGCGGTAAGTAACGTGACGTAAGCCCTTCAGGATAGAACGGCGTATCGCGCCACGCACAACGTCTCGGGAGCGGCCGCGCGAAGGCTCCGATGGGCTATAGCAAGGTCACGTACCATTATATACCTATATTAAACTTCATGGAGCGATCGCTTTAGGAATGTACTCACACTATACCTTTAAACAACGAGCGACTGGCTATACTAACCACATTTCAACTACGCAAACAGCTGAAAGGTATTACGTCCACAGTCGGATTTCATATATACACGTAGAAAGTCAGGACGCACCCCTTATAAGCCGACACACTCTTTACCAAGGGCATGAGGCGAAGAGCACTGCGTATAAACACATCGTCACCTGCCGTTTACCAGGACAGTTGCTGACCGACTATCGAGAAAAATAGACAAGGCTGCCTTTGTGCCGTTCACTAAGGCAGCCTTGTCTATTTTTCTCGATAGTCGGTCAGGCACACTGCAAGCCAAGTATTCGCAGATGTATTACAGTGTTCTCACCCTGTGCATCCAATACAAACCCGGCGCTGCTAACGAGAATGGGGGCGGCATGTTAAATCAAAACGCGCACACTGCCCCGCTGCCGTCGAGGAGCGCCAAAAGCGACAGACAAAGACAAGTGCGTGCTCTGAAATCGTTCGTCCACGCACATCACTGCGCGTTAAAAGCATGCCCACATCTTTTCAAGGTGGTTCCACAGACTTTCCCAGGTCACAACGAGGCTACTGGAATGAACGCGACCGTCACAAGTGTAACGTCCTCACATCACACATCGTGTGAAGGAATTTCAATATTTCCAATTTCCAAGTTGTTTTGATTATAGTTCATTCAACAAAACAAATGCGAACGCAGTTAGACATACTACTGGTCATTTTGGGCTATATACTGAGTGGAGTCGTCTGCTGCTTCATTTTGGTGCACTCATGGCCTCGAAGATAAGGAATACCCACCTGGATAAGTCTCATTTTTTTTTTATTCCATCGTGTCATATCCTTTTTTCATACCGTATATATACTTATCTTGGTCACTTGCAGCTTGAAAAACAGGCCTACAATAAATGTAAAGCCGCACGTTATGAAATTTCACACTGACTGTGCTCTGGTGAAACAAGCTGCACATGCATTCGATTCCGCTTGTCAATTGAAAAGTGAGAATGCCCTACACTGAGATGTTGCGCAGAAGAAAAAAATGCTATTCCACAAGTTCGATGAAGTATGGGATGTTGCAGCTCGAGCGTTGTTCAAGATCCGCTTTTTTTTATACATCCTCCCAAGTAGCGCGTATTTGGCTCTGAATCTCGAATTAAAACCTGAAGCGAAGCCCCTGTCCAGACAAGCTCAGTCGCGACTCAAAATGGTCAATGCCACCACATCCGGAGCTCTTGATAGCCCTACTCTTGGCCCCTCACAATACTCAGTGAGGCGAGGCAAAGAGTTGCCACCCCACCGGTCACTGTACCGCTGGACATGCAGGCCAACACAGTGGATCCAGCCGTGATATGAGGCGATCCGATACAGCAATGTGCAGGCTGTCAAGAGCGTGTGAGCGTCGCAAACATGACCGCAAGTGTCGTCGGGCAGAGCCCATCAAGAACTTCGAAGCTCCCAAGCCTCAGACGTGCTCCTTGCTCTTCGTAGCGCGAAGCATGTTGCAGGAGATCTGTAACTTCAACTGGTTAATGTGGTATTTTTGAGGAACGGGACTTGTACACCGCGAAAGCACTGGGAACAATTAGGGACACTGTCCCATTGGCGCTGCGTATGAGCACATAACTGCACCCTCAATTTTCGCGGTGTACGACCGCTTCCAAGAATGCGCATCAAGTGTCCTGTCACATGTATCGGCGGCATGGCCTGTCAGCCCTTCGATACATTTAATGCGTTATCATTAGGGGCGTCGAAGTTGGAAAAGTGTGTGCAGTATGGGAAGCCAGTCACGTGGTGTGCGTAATATATATATATATATATATATATATATATATATATATATAGTTACGGGTTATTCTGTGAAGAGAGGGTTTATTGGGATGGGACACGACGTAACCGACGGTCTTCCGTGATTCCTTGGCGAAATGTATGTATGTATGTATGTATGTATGTATGTATGTATGTATGTATGTATGTATGTATGTATGTATGTATGTATGTATGTATGTATGTATGTATGTATGTATGTATGTATGTATGTATGTATGTATGTATGTATGTATGTATGTATGTATGTATGTATGTATAACTACCACGTAACTTGATTTTTTTTCCATACACTGAACGAGTCCCCGAATGTCCCACGTGCAAGGCCAGCCCACAGAGTGCAATCACTGGGGTGTGCAAACGTTTAGCGCAGACCTGTCCAGTCTCTTCGAGCATCGCCACAGAATGCATCTCTGCCGTATTTCACAGCGTTCAAGGAAAGACAGACGCGCGAACCTTATCTTGGGAATCTAACGGAGCCGGAGAAAAAGGTCGCCGGAGATAATTAAGCTGATTGAGGCACGACGCACATCGCTACAGAAACGACGACGGCAAAGAACAAACAAAGTACAAGGAAAAAGGAAGCATAACAAGGACCTTCTCCAAACAATGCCGCGATGACCGTTTCCTTGCTATTTGAAGCGCAGCAGCCAGTTGGCCTACTCAGGGGAGCACTGGCGCAATATAGTAGAAACGGCGGCTGCCGCGCCAGAAAAGAACAAAATTTACTTTGCTTCAGGAGAGCTCTACAGTTTTATGGAAATCGCTCGCTCTATACGCTTAGCCTTCAGTAAGCCCTTTACAGGTCATTGGAAAAGTCTCAGCTCGATTTTACCTTTATCAGACCGCATTTCGTTTTAAACCACAAAGCTATAGTGTACACTGAACCATGCCAATGATTGAGCACAAGGGGTGCGGCTGCCTCCGAGACCAGGCATTGCAGTCGACAGTTACTTTGTATTCAAGAAGACGACTAGATATTTGGAGATGAAATCCTCAATATTACTGCGGCAGTGTATACCACTCAATTAAAACACACTCGTAAGTTATAAGCAGCTGAAAAAAAGTGTAGAACATTGCACCCCCCCTCCCTTTTTTTTTCTTCTCTCTCTATCAGTGCGCATCGTATTTAATAAGACAGAAAAGTGAGCGTGCGGGTTGCTTTAAGTCCTCTATTGAAAATTTCACCCGCACTGTGAAGAACGATATTTGGAGCGCTCTAGCCATCGCACTTCATTTGTTATGAAGCGGGCCGGTTTTAATGCATGCCAAGTACCTTTGCCCACGAAAGAATTCGAAACCCAGATAAACCGCGACAAATTTTAACGTGTTCATGCGGTACGTAAACTTGTGAGGGAACTTTTGCAAAGATACTTGCGACGGTCGCGTTCATTCTAGCAGCCTCATTACTGACCATGGAAGGTATTGAAAAGGTGCGTATACTTCGCAGTGGAAAGAGCTTCATCCATAAAATACAAGTGACTGCCGAAGCTTATGAATAAACGCTACGTACCATATTGTTATGCTTTCACATTCTGTTTAGCCAGAGACAAGGCAAGCGGGGCGCATAAGTGTAGCTGAACGTCCGTTCAACTCTAACAAGCAGGCGCAAATTTTGTTCAACAAAGACTGTTCAAGCTAAGCTGCAGCGAGCAAACGCGCAGTCTTCTCGATGTTTGCTTTAACACGAACACTGCTTCCTAGTATCTCATCGTGCAGAATTTGCCGAGGGCGTGAACCGAAGCTTTTTCCATGCGCAGAGCGGGACGTGACTGCTTCGCGCCGCGCATTTAGACGCAAGCTTTTGTGTTGAGTGCGGTGGGCGTTCCTCGAAGGCGGAGGCTACGTCATTGGGCGCCAAAATACTCCCATCACAGCGGAACAAAACCACGTGCTTCGAGCTCAACAACAGTGCGTCAGACCGCGAGCCGTAACCGCTATCGCAAACCTCGTGGCACATACCCACAAAACTTCGCACTGTCCACTTGAGCGTGTTTATCGAAGGTTTTGCCACCGCCAACAGAAACACAGCAGCGCGGTACGGAGTACGCGGTGCAAAAAACCCTGACGACGGCTGCCGACTATTGAGAAACGCGCGTCCGCAATTTCGCGCTGCCATGCGACATTGACGAGCTGCGAAACGAACGTGCACTTCGCATCCGCCCGTCGTGCCCAACTTACTCATACCTGTCCCGTACCTGTCTAAGGAATATCAAGCTCGACAGTAGAACTCCACAAAGGTAACTGCATCAAAGCGCCGCTTGTGCCCCATTGCAATCTTTCCTTCATTGTAAGCAGGAAAAATCGTACTCGCCAAGCGTGGCAAAATAATGTGGCGGACTCCAAAGTTTTACAGCGAGCGTCGTCAGTTCAAGTTTGGGTGACAGCCCAAAAGCAGACAGACAAAACACGGCAGAACACTCACGTCTTCAAAAGTGCTCCAGCCTTTCGGTCGTCGCCGCTTTCAAATGTTGGCACCGGCGTGTAGTCGGCGTCGGTCATTTTGGAGCCGAGAGCAGCGGCGGGCGCAGCCGGCCAGCCGAGACGGGAGCAATTTTTCCTACCTTTCCGGCGCCACACCAGCCACCACGACCATCACCGCCGAGACACGGCAGACGCAGCTGGGCGAAGGCCACGTGACTTCCGCGACACAGTTTCGCCTTGCTGCCGCTCCAGGAACCCAGCGCTGCGGTCGACACGCGATGAAAACGAAACTAGAAGCGCCGCTACTCGACCAAGCAAGTTTTGACGATCTTCTACTTTCAAAATAAACAAAAACTACTTTTTTGAAACACAACTTCCTCGAACTGAACCTGACTTAATCGTTCATATTCCCCTCGCAGTGATTGGAATGTAGTTCAGGAAAGTACGATATTGGGCTGGTGGGGTGCGTAGCTTTACCTCCTACTCCCCTCTCCCTTATGACGCTGCACCGTGCTCCCTGGTGGGCTGCAGAATTAAGCGTCTCTTCCTTATTCATAATAAACACTTGCAGTAGTAGTGTGTAACACAAAAGGTGAAAAAATGGACAAGAGAAGCAGCAACTCGGGGTTAATTTTAATGCAGGAAATCGCGCGCATAGATAAACTGTGTTCACATTTGCAGTGCGAGGTTGCAGAATATAGCAAGCAACCTAACACACTATCACGCTCTTTTCTGTCGATTTGATCTTTCTACTTACTTTGTGCCCACATGCCACGACATTGACTGTTGTTTGCCCAGTCATTGAAGCGCCATACGGCTTCATTGCTGAAGCTAGTTCTTCTTGCCTATCTTTCTTTTTCTGTTATTTCTTCATTTTTATGAATACATATTCCCCTTTTCCTTTGCTTTTGACACTATTCTGCCAATATTAAACTTTTTTTTTTTTAGCCGCTCTCTCAGAGCGAAATGCGCCACCAATTCAACAGCGTTCCCTCTACTCCTATTATATTATACACATTCTGCGGCTATATTTTGATCCTTATTTTTTCAACTTAGCCATTACCCCCTCCCCTCCCGCAATAGACTTTTCGATTAGCTCTGGCATGTGAAAAGAAAAAAAAAGGAAAAAAAAAGCCGGAAAAAAAGATAACTGAATGAACTCATATTCGTATGAAGCTCAGTGTCAGTCAGCGTTTATTACTCAAACTCTCTTTTCATCGTTAACGTGCCCTCTACAGCTGTTATGAGATTATTAGCTGCATATTACCGCATAACATGTATTTCCACGGGAAATCTTCAGTTCAACGTAGCAAAGAAAGGTATAGATTGACACGATCTTATGTTGTGTCTACAAAATGATTTTTGGGGTGTCCTAAATAAGCAAATATACAAATTAAGTTCTATTAACCTAGGATTTGAACTTTCAATATGCGTTTTATGGCATGCACAGTAATACTTTCTGTCACGCGACAAGCGAGCAACATTCATATCATATTCGTACTTTCTCAATCGCAAAGTAATATGTTCCTTCATGTAAAATGTACACGGCTCAGAGAATACATGCAATGGCTGCGGACATTGCCGAGCATGCCGAATCGATATGTAACATATCGTTGTGTGTTACCCACTTTTTGCTGATATCGTACTATCGCATTACTGCGATCGGACTGTGGAGTATGTTGGAGATTGCTGGCTGCCTATGTTGACGATGCCGTTATCAAACTTGAGCCAACTAGAACTAATGAGTGCGAACAAGCGCGCTCCCGGCACAAAAGGTAAACTATCCGATAACATTTTCAGCATAAGTGCTGTGCAAGCAAAGGGCTCTGAAAAGATATGCTGTCTTTTATGTCTATGAATACAGGAAGAAACGGGAGCACCAACTGGGCCTCACTTGTCCGATGGGCGTGAGAAAATAAAGACACTTTATTAGGTCATATTGCAAGAAGCATCATAACAATAACACCTGATATTGCTGGCACAATAGGACTACTGATATTGCCGCATTGTACTTACGCAATTGTATTTCGTTGATCGCTCGAACAATAAAAAATGCTTGCATTTGTTTATTCATGCTTATTTACTGTTACAATCTCCAGAGTGCATATTTAC